>NC_084984.1:7313495-7613495 GCF_963691925.1 Scomber scombrus
TACTGAAATTGCTCAAATGCATTTATTTTATTATTTTTTTATTAATATCTATTCTTATCAATATAAAGGCTGTATCGTGAATAGCAACATATACCTCCCGTCTCCCATTATGGTATTACATCACAGCTTCTGCATCACTTCATATAATACGTGTGTCAACATAACACACACTGAGGGAGGAGAGGAGCTGTGTTAAAGCTGGACCCTAAACGAGCAAAACAACGTATGGCAACAGCACGTGATGGGGGAAATATTTGCAATGTGGGCAGCTGAAAAAATGTGTGTGTGTGTGTGTGTGTGTGTGTGTGTGTGTGTGTGTGTGTGTGTGTGTGTGTGTGTTTGTGTGTGTGTGTGTGTGTGTGTGTGTGTGTGTGTGTGTCCCTATAGGGTTAAATTTGGTAGCTGTTATTGTCGATCATGCGCTGTGTGGAAATGCCTGGGTCAGACAACAACATGTTAAAATGAACCACCATCAGCATTCTTTAAAGTGGTAGTAGTTGTTGTTGTAGATGGATAATTTATAGAGCTGCAATGATTAGTTGATTAATTAGAAAATTGGTTACAAATTCATTTTTATAATGAATTAATGGTTTTGATCAATTTATAAAGATAAGATATTCCTTTATTATTCCCACATTGGGTAAATGTACTGTATTGCAGCAGCAAGAATCAATAGAAAGAATAAATAATAATAAATAATAAGTAAGTACACAAATAATAAAACAAACAAACAATAGTAGTAAAAAAAATAATTAAAATAATAGTTACATTATGAACAAGAGTAATATTGGTGTTGAATGATAATATATACCTGAGTTTGATATTGTTATTGTTTATTTAATGTTATTGTTTTCAGCTTCCTCAGTGTGAAAATTTTATGTTTTAGTCCTTTATGATAATAAATTAGCAACATATTTTTGTTGTGGACTGCTGGTTGCAACAAAAACAAGACATTTGAGTTTGCTTTTTTTGGGCTTTAAGAAAGCAATGATTGACTTTTTTTCTGACGTCTTATAGACCAAACTACTAATTGATGAACTGACAGATGAATCCATAATGAAAATAATTGTTACTTTCAACTCTAAATAACTAATAACCTGTGTCATAAGGCTACAGTCCACATAATAATAATAATATAATAATACTAATAACTTTATTTATGTAGCACCTTTTAAAAACAGAGTTTACAGAGTGCTTTGACAGACAAAACAAAGGCAGTACAACACAGAGGGCAGCAACAAGGCCAACACTAACAAGATGAAAGTAGGAGACAATAAAATATAGTAAGGAGGTTATGAAAATAATCAAATTAAACAAAATAAAATAAAATAAAATAAAAAGACATGGATAACTACACTCTGACGAAGTGTAATAAACTATTAAAATCACACTTTATAAATAATACGTTCTATGAATTAGTAAAGCAAAGTGCGTGCCTCACTGTTTCACTTCGAACAACTTCCTCTGCCCGACAGATTGCAGGTAAAAATGGCCGTGGAGAAGCGCCTGGCATTCTCTATTGTGCAGTTCCTACGAGATCAAACACATTGTGGCGCTTTGAATTCAGATGAGCAGGAGAGCCTCGAAGGTAGGTCGACTCTGAGTAGCACCGTTAACAAAATGTAGTACACTCTGCTCTTGACCTGCCCATTTCAGAACGAAACTAATAAACATTATGTTCTTAGTCCACTATCCTAATTTAGAGACACGAAATCAAGATCTATTGGCTCGAAATCAGAGTATGAGCAGTATGTGCGGTGGTGTATTTCATGCAATGTAACAGGACAGCTGAAATATCTCACTTTGCTGCAGCCAAGCTCTGATTCACTGATTATAATATCTTGTTGTTTTTTTTTTTGGACAAATATGCTGTATCTAATCAATATAATCTTGTCATTTTTCACTCCTCCCCTGCAGTTGCAATACAGTGTTTGGAGACCACCTTTAAGATCAGCTCCAGTGACTGCCATCTTGCTGTGCCACAGCCTCTGACAGAGATATTCCTTAATAACCTGCTCAAGGTGGGTACTACACAGTCCCTGGGACCAATGATTTAAAATAGACATTTAGATTTTGGCTAAAAGTCTAAAACAAAGGGTCTAAAACACTACTTACCTTTCTCATAGCAGACATTTTCACTTGTTGTCTCACTGTCATTGGCCTATTGGCAAACTTAAATAGAATAGACTCAACATAATGCTTTTAAAGAATGCTACGCCTTTGCTTTTTCTGCTGACAAGTCAAAATGTCCATCAAAAGAAGCCACTTTGAAGCAAATCACATCAATTACTCAAATCTTTATTAGCAAGAGTAACAACAACACAAGCTGCTATTTTCTTCACTCATGCAGTCATGTTGTTTGATTTTTTTTTTTTACTGTTCTGTTGTTGCCTACTTAGTCTTGAATAAGGTCCTTTTTCTCATAACATGAATGACTCTTCTAATTTGCTTTTACTTAGAATGACATCATTACCAAACCAGAGACTTCCCCATCTCCAGAAGACATTGAACGAGCAGAGCAACTTAAGAATGAAGGTAAAGTTAAAACTGGACACTTGGTTGATACCTGCTTCCATGTGTATCATCCCTTATAACAGATCAATGACTTTTGACACTTTAACTAAAGCAATATAAGAAATATAATGTTCTTTGGTGGATTGGAGCACTTGAGTGTAGAGGGGATAGAGGACTAACCGACAGCATACCCGATGTGCTTCAGTTACTTCATTTTTAAATAACCCACAAGTACAACCGTGGTTTGGAAATGACTTGTGGACACTGTGTGACCAGAAAGGTCAGAAAGGTCATGAGCTGCCTCACAGAGAAACACTTTGGAGCTCTGCAGCTTTTTCCATCTTGCGGACTGACTTATTAATAGCTGTATTTCCCAGTTCTGTGAGAAGGTATTACATTCAGAGAATTGTTTTTAATGTTAGTATTTCTGGTTTATATTATTATTAGTATATGTTATTAATTTTGCACCTCAATCCCAGGCTAATACATGTTAAAATAAACCATAAACTTGCTTTGATTTGAATTATTGAAGGGAAATTTGTCTTTGTTGCATCAAACAGAAGCACACAGCCTGTTACTGTTATCTGTTACATGTTTCTATAGTTTATATAAAGCACCAAAAATTGCTAAAGATATAGGAACTTCATTCAGATTTGTTATCTGCTATTATATTTTATTACTCATATATTCTGATGATTTATGTCGGCAATGTTAATATCAGGAATATTTCATATTGTCCATCTGCCCAAAGAGTAATTATTGTTTATATCATTCATTTGCTGAGCGTAATCTTACAGGCAATTTCTTATGATGATAAAAGTCAAAACTACTTCTATGAGAACTCCTTCGATGTTTAATAATAATAATAATATTTTTTATTAATAGAGCACTTTTCAACATTAAAATGAATACAGAATAAAAAGGCTGAAACCCCCCTGTATGATCTTCAAGAAACATTGGAGCACATACAATATAACTGAGCAGCACTGAACCCACAGATGAAACAGATGAATGTGCAAATGCAAATAAAAGAAATAAGCTCATAGTGGAAGTGGATAACTATAATACAGAAGTACAAAATAAATGGAAGTGCATATAAAGAAAATATATTGTGTAAACTCTGTTAACAAACCAATATTTTCTTTCCAGGGAACAATCACATGAAGGAGGAGAACTACAGATGTGCAGTGGAGTGCTACACAAAAGCCATTGATCTGGACCTAAGAAACGCTGTGTACTACTGCAATAGGTATTCACAACAGCAAGCCAAGAGGATTTCACACTGCTATTGTTGTGTTTTCTTCTTGTACTGTGGTGCAAACATTTTATACAACAGCACACAGTGTACAAGCAGAGCTTAGTAGGAGAAGACGTCATAAAATTGCCTGTGTGATGTCTGGTTGACATGATGTAATGTTTTAACTGTTCCAGACACTGCTGCTAGTGAATTTAATTTCTTCCTTTTTGCATTATTTATCTAATACACAATTAATCCAGACCAGTGCAAGGAGCATTACCAAGTCTCTGTCGTGGATTTAACTCTTTGCAGGGCCGCAGCTCACAGTAAACTGGGAAATTACACAGAGGCAACTGGTGACTGCGAGAGAGCCATTGGGATTGATCCTACCTACAGTAAAGCGTACGGGAGGATGGGGTGAGTTAGACAGAAAAGGCTTATTTTAAAGTTAGATAGCATTAAAAACAAGTTTCATGTGTGCCCTTCTCTCTTTTGTGACTCTAGATTGGCTTTGACAGCAATGAACAAGTATCCAGAGGCAATTACCTACTTCAAGAAAGCTTTGGTATTAGACCCCGAGAATGACACCTACAAATCCAACCTGAAGATTGCAGAGCAGAAGCAGAAAGAAGCAACCAGCCCAGTAAGTAAAAAAACAAAAAAAACAAGCTGCATTTACCAGTTCACAGGGAACACAGACTGTATAACCTGTATTTTTAACCTTTGCCTATGATCATGTGCCACAGATAGCTGCTGGATTGGGTTTTGACATGGCCAGTTTAATCAACAACCCTGCCTTCATCAGCATGGTAAGACTCCAGAGCATTAAAAGCCTGCCAGTGTAATATAATCAGGGTTGGGAAGGTTGCTTTGGACATGTAGGAAGTTACAGATTACTAGTTATCATATTTAAAATTTAATAAGTAAGTTAACTATTTCATTTACTTAATCAAAGTAATCTAACTTATTATATTTGATTACTTTACTAATTTTATAACAAATGTTTTCAACTTTTGGTTTAAGTGTACCCATTAAGCACCAAAATCTAAGTTCAGGTGTTTTTCATGGATACTGACATGATTTATAAGAGAGATCATTTCTTATAAAGCAACATTTATCTCTCATTTGAAAATGTATTCATTAGTTCATGTAGATTTTGGAATATAAAATAAAGATATTTAGATGAAAAAAGTCAAAAGCTCTGCATAGACATATTTGGTACTGTGACACTATTTAAGCCAATGTCATGATAATACTGTTACATGCAACTACTTACTCCCCAACACTGAATATAAATGTGCAATATCTGCAGAGGACAGGTTGTCTTATGCTTGTTTTGGCTCTGGCACGGTTTGACCAGATATTTTCCCTAAGTAGTCGTGTGAGTGACAGTTAGCCCATTAATCAACCGGTGTTGATGTCTAGTGGAAAGGACCTTTTCTGGGCCCGGAGAATCCTGACTTGTTATATGATGACACAAGGGAACGTTTGCCAGGCCAAGAACGCCTCTACTAGCATGCCAGAGTTTTATTGCAGCGACACTGACAAGACACATCTAAATCAGACAGCTGTGCATTTGCACCGAGGGGCCCTCAAAGCACCAGCAGTACATTCTTTTTCAAATACAGCACAGAAATGAGTTGTTCTTTTTGTCTGTTTGCAGGCTGCAAGTGTGATGCAGAACCAACAAGTACAACAGCTGTAAGTGTCATCTGTATTTGACAGGCATTTCAGTGTAGTGCTAGGTGATTTTGCTTGTGTGTGAACATACTTTTACTCACTTTCACTGCTTCACTGTGTGGTCAGTATGTCAGGAATGATGTCTAATGCGGTCGGTGGTCCTGCGGCGGGTGTGGGTGGACTGTCAGACATTTCCAGCTTGATTGAAGCGTAAGTGCACTCAATTTATAATTAATAGGACAGAAATGATTGTTGTTGTTTTTTTACATCTTTATTTATTCTAGAGAGTTGTGTATTTGTGTTTATACAGCTACTCATGAAGCATTTAAAGGAATAAAGGATTAGTGCAACATTTTGGGGAAATTGATACCGCTCTCGTGTCTGTATGTATTTATCGTAACCACATCTGTATGTATTACTGTAAGGGTTAAAATGACTCATTGTGGTTTTACATAGAGTTTTGTTTTCTTGGCAACTTCTTGATGACTTACTGGATTCTTGCGCCCCCGTAAAACCGCATTGTGTCAGTTTTACAATTACAGTTTTTGTACAGATCAAAATACTTTAAAACATATTAAATAGTGATGTGCTTACAGGCAGATTTTTGTTACCTTCAGACAAAGCTAGGCTAGCTATTTCCCCCAGTTTCCAGTCTTAATGCTAAGCTAAGCTAACTAGCTTCTGGCGGCAGCTTCATATCACATAGAGTGTTTATCAATACTCTCAGCAAGAAAGGGCAAATGTTTAAGTGTTCCTTTAAAGATGCCATTATTTCAACATTTCTGAATCAGTGTCATATGGCAAAATTATATCGACATAGTGTGTAATATTTTAGCTCTGTTACACACACTGTTGTCCCAACACAATTTGTGATATTACAGTACCTTTCTGCAAATATTCCGACATCACTCTGGCATCAAATGCACAGAAATTTGATACAGGGACAAACCTTCCTCAACACTCGCATATTGGGAAATTGAACATCTTTTGAGATTTTATTCATGTATATCCAGTGTGGGTGGCATTTTGATGTTGCTCATTTTATATCAACTTGCATGTTTACTGTATTTGTTCACAATATGAGAAGATAAGAGCAGACGAAGTGAGGAACCTTATCACATTCTGTTATTATACTGTATATGAAGAACTACTCCTCATCTTCCTTCAGCAGGTTAACCAAGCCAAAAGTCTCTACAGGGAGATTTTGAGTTTGCAGATGGCTTGAGAAATAAAACTACAGACTTGAGCATGTAAAAGATACTATAAGTCCTTCCTGACTGAGGTTTCACTAATGCTCTATTTCATCTCTTTATCAGAGGACAGCAGTTCGCCCAGCAGATCCAGCAGCAGAACCCAGAGCTGATCGAGCAGTTAAGGAACCACATCCGGAGCCGCTCCTTCAGCGGCAGCGCTGAGGAGCACTCATGATCCACTCAGGTACATTTAAATTTAAAACCCACACCTTATCCAACCAAATGTGAACATATATGAACGTATTTATATCACTAAGATGCATTATTTCAATTTCAGCCTCACGGTTTTTTCCAAGGAAGGGCAACCATATGGCGCGATAACAATCTCTACACCCATTTCTTAATGTCAAAGCCCCGGCAAAGCTGGAATGAAAAGACAAGGATGGGACTGAAGGCACTTTACTGTGACTAACGGCTCTGGAGTGGAGAGACGGAGGAGGCCTGGAGACTGGACCATGAAATGAAGTACCCCACATATTTAGGGCAAAAATATTGTAAAACACCTTATCATTAAAAAAAAGAGAAAAAAAGAGCCAAGAACACATTCAGCCTACTGACACATGAGTAAATTCCCTCTTCTGAGCTTTTCCATTCTGCAGAGATCGTGTTTTATATGTGTGGGAAAAAAAGAAAACTGCCGTCTTTCATGTTATGAGTTAGGAATCCTTCAGCCTAGTCATGATAGATAGAGGGTTAGGGAGGAATGTACTTTTACAGCATTTGCAGGGAACATTTCAGCTTTTTCTCATACACACACATAGGACATCAGGTTTACCTTGTTTATACTGCATCCAGTTTAATATTATTTTTGTAGACGAAATACGCTCCACTTGTTTATTGGGTGATAAAGACCATTCAATCTTTGAACAGGTGGGACTCACATCACTGCTTTTCAATGAGTACTACTTAACTTTTGATTAAGACAACTGTGTACTTGTATAGCAGTGTTTGCAGCCTGCATAATGTTGTTATTGCACTTTAGCAAAAATGTCTCCCCTTTAAGCCTATTTAATTGTTCATTAACTAGTAACAAAGTACTTGGATTGTTCATTTTGCATGCTCTTAAATCTGGTATTTGAGATCAGATGCTTTATGGAAACAAATAGGTATGCTAGGGCAGCACAATGTTTTGTCTAAAAACATGTGAATAAATGTCTTGAAACTGAGCAACCATTCAAACTCGTGCTTGTGTCTCATGTCTCGAAATAGACTGCGATGCTCGGTTGGGATTCGAAATCTATTTGACATCCCAGAGCCTCGCGTTTTAATAACAGTACTTATTTATTTTGAAAGAACAAAGTGATAAAAGGGAGCTGTCTGCTTTCCCTGCAGGAACCCAAAAATCTGAGTCAGAATCTAAAATAACTCTGAAAGCAGGTGTAGCTCACACGGTCTTCGTGCTATTTTTTGCATATCAAGACCAGCGAATTAATATTTTAAACATTTTTGGGGACAAGTTATGATAATTATAGATTTTTGCTCATCACCAGTAAGATTTCCAGCTTCAACCAAAATGAGCCAGGACATGATTCATGCAACAGAAGCTGTGATTAAGGTTTCCAAATCAGTAGAAATATCTGAAGAGGTGGAAAGAAATGTGAGCATAATCCAGCCAGTAAGTGGTCATTAAAACATCCAAAATAGGCAATGTGACTTTGCAGGAATGTTTTTGTAGTCCAACTGCTACCACCGTTTAACAGAAATAAGGGGTTGTGGCTTTATATGCAAAGTTTCCTCAATTATGGTGCTCAATAATCACATTTAGGGAAGTTTGAAATGTTCTATTATATTTTATCACTGAAATTACAAGCCACTGAAGCATGCTGTGCTTTCTGACAATGCCTTCCTGTAAGTGGGAAGATATTACGAGTGCTAAAAGGAAAGCATTGTAAAATATTACTGAAAATGTGGCAGCAGCATATCTTCATAACATTTTCACAAAATATTCTTGTTGTCATGTTTCTCTTGTGTATGTGAGTATATTTAATAACAACTAAAATAATCATATCCATCTTTAAGAACATGTAATGTTTTTAAAAGCAATAGAAAAATCAAAGATTACAGCAATTTTATTAACATTTATGCACATTTACATCATTATTTTCAAAGAAAGAGATTTATATTATACACAATGATTTTAAAATACAGTTTCATCCCCTTAAGTTGCAAAAAGAGTTAAATCTCATGTGCAGAAATCCACAGTTGGTCCATTCATATTTAAAATGAAAAAAAAAAAAAAAGTCAATAAAATTTCTAGCACTCGTTGGTTGTATACGGGCAGACCACACACACTTGTGCGATGTCGTCATATTCGTACGTCCGCTTCAGAAATGTGTCTGTGAGTCTCAATCCGGAAATACTCTGAAATAAAAGAGGTAAAAAAAAATTACATGACTGAGCAAGAACAGGCTTTCATTTCAGCGCAAATATGTCGAATGCTAAAACTTGAGCTCGTACCTGCAGACCCTGGACGGATGAGAGGAGTGTCAGGGGCAGAGAGAGGAGAGCACCAGGACTCAGTTTGCCCAGCTGTCGCCCTGATACGCCACACCAGTGGATCGACCTGGTATTGCACATCTCCAGCACTAGATCCATGGTTCTTTCACTACAACACAAAAGGTTGTTAAAAAGCTATCAGGGTTTATTAAATAGTATCTGCTTCAGTTATCCCACCTACTTACAACAATATCTTGTACCATTTACTTAATTTCATCAGGTTAGACACTGAACTCACTTTACTTCTCTGTTTATTACACTAAGAAATCAATTGGAAAAAGAGCATTCAAGTTCAAAGCAGTCAGATTGGAATAATTTACCTCTTGACATTAAATCCATATCATCATCTTAAACGTTTAAGCAGCCACTGTCTCCTTACTTTCATATTAATTGTACTTGAGTTGGTGAAACTTTCCACTGTCTGTTATTAGCCACTGTGGCAATTCTGATATTGTAATATTTTCAATAATTGTATTTTTTGTTTGTGTGTTTTGTTTGTTGTCTGTCTGTTTGTTGTTGTTTGGACCCTTTTGAAAATGAGACGGTGCATCTATGAGGATTATCCTAATAAATAAACACATGTATTACA
This sequence comes from Scomber scombrus, assembly GCF_963691925.1. Lineage (NCBI taxonomy): Eukaryota > Metazoa > Chordata > Actinopteri > Scombriformes > Scombridae > Scomber > Scomber scombrus. The sequence goes on from NC_084984.1 coordinate 7,323,265, forward strand.
GGCTGTCTCATATAGGTAGCGAGATGACTACTTGAGAGGATTTTCACCTGCAGTTGGTAATTTTACAGATGATGTCAAAAGGTTCTTCCAGGTTAACAGTGTCGGGAATAATTTCCAAAGACAGCCTGATGTCTCCGTACCCTGGAGCCTAGAATACAAACAAGGGGTAACACAAAATTGTGAGGATAAAAATAAAAGAATAAACAATGGAGTTTCTTTGATTTGAGCAATAAGTATCCTAATACCATTCTTTGGAGCTGGCTGGTCTGTAGCCTCCCCCTCTCCCCGAGATTGGTCTTCCATACAATGTCAAGCTTTCCGATCACCGTCACACCCTTGATGACGCCAGCTTTCTCCGCATACTCCGGCTTTGGCTTGAGACAGTACAGGTACTGCCGTGTGTCCATGGGCTGCAGGTAAGACATTTTCCCAAAGGTAGACTCTCTAGTAGGGAAGAATTACAGATGTAAGTCAGCACTAGTCAAAGCTACAATGCCACCGCTTAATCATCAAGACAAAAAAACACATAATTTTAAGTGTTTTTTTTACCCATCATCTCCACTTGAGACCAGGTTGAGCTCTGTAACGTTGTACATCATGGAGGGCTCTAGAGAGACCTTCTCCATGAACATCGGTGACGTGGTGATGTTCTGGATCTGAGCCTCCAGGAACACTTCATCTGTCTGGAGTGGAGAGGCCAGGACTCAAACTTATATTTATTGCTAACAATGAAGAACAACTGTAAAATCTCCAAGGCGTACTGAGCAACACATCAACTTTTACCATTACGTAGTAAGTGGGGTTAGGCTTGTGCACAATATCCTACTGCTTTTATCTACTCTTTAGGTGATGTGAGAGTCATTTACCAACTGGGAGATTAACACAAAACAGTCTAAATTACACAAATAGAACTCTACACTGGGAAATTAACACAAAACAGTCTAAATTACACAAATAGAACTCTACTATTGGTTTGCTCAGTGTACCTTTGAGGACATTGTTAGTAGTAAGTGTTGACCAGCAGAGTATACAGTAGGGGTTGCACAACTTTAGCTTTTTTACTAATCGACAAGTCATTCAAAGTGGTCTGTCAAACATCAACTAGCTGTATTTAAATTAACCAGATTATTCAAAGCAGCAATGTGAAGGGATATTATACTTGAGAGGATAATACTAATAATACTATTTGTGAATTTAAAAGATCTAAAATTGATGTATATCAGTCAATAGTCATTTTTTTCAACATAATCAAATAATCTTAATACAGATCTTAGATTTGTTTTTTATTCCGTTAAACCTCACATACTGTTCATATTCTGACTCATAATTAGTCTCTGCACCAATTCACATTCATAAATTCCCCCATCAGTCATTAATAAATGTTTGATAACAACTTAATGAAGCTGTAAGAGAGTAAACAGAGTGTTTATCTATGGAAAAACAGACATTCACAATCACTATATTATGGACCAGGAGAATATTTTATACAATATGAAGTTTTTTTTTTTTAAGTAAACAAGGGTCAAAATTGGACATTTGCATATACACAAATGTCTATCAGCTGCACAAAAATCAAAATAAAATGATTGTTTTTGGGGTCACATTAGAAAAAAGGGCACCTAAAATAAATATGGGGTGTTTTTACAGCTCTAAAATGAAAAAAATTGATCACATTGGACTATGAACAGTATGCAAGGGTTAAGTAATTGTGACGCTGCTTCTAAATGACTTCAAACCTACTTTGGCCTTCCTGTACTGCAATTTCTTCTTACTTTTCAGCCGACACATACACAAATACCCAAATTGCTGCAACAGGCTCATATATATTGTCTTGACGGATTTACTGTACGTGTCTAGCTTTAGTCTGAATTACTGTTCTTCTCTCGAGAGCCCTTCATCTGTTGGTTATAAAACAGCAATCTGAAAAAGGCTCCTAACACTCTGCATATACTTTCAATCAGCATAGTGGTTTTCTGTTTTTAGAAGGACAAATAAACTAATGTAAATGCATGCAATGAAATACTTCTAATTCAATACATTTAATACTAATAACTAATAGCTATTAACAGTTAAAGTAAAGTGAATTACTTGTACCGTAAAGTGATGTTATAATAAATGACTTAAGTCCTATAAATGACTATAAATATGACTAAAAATAGTTTAAACAATACTTAGCCTTGGTTGGAGACACGCTGCTAGTTCATGATTTTCATTTTTGTTGGCAACTAGTTGATGTTTTTTTCGGAAAAAGTAACACTCAAGTGGTCGACTTGTCAACATTTCAATGCAACCTCTACTATACAGTGAGATACAATGAGAGTGAAGCGGAGATTAGTTCATGCCTGCAATTCACAGTGTCAGAACTGACCATGAACCATTCTGAATGAGGTTAATGTTAAAATCGCAGCGCTCAGCATCTTTGTTTCCATGCAAAGCCATTCAAACCAATACCTGAAAACTAACATTTGATCAAATATAATCATGTTGGGTTTTTTCTTTAATTAACTTAACTGTGAGTCTTTTTAAAAATATAATCACTGACAATAAGACCTTAATAGGCCTGTTCATTCACACGGTAACCTTCACCTCAGCAATGCAAAAGTTAAAAATGAGATTCAAAAGCAGTTGAGCGACATCATTCACAGCTGCACCGTTACATGATCATTTTAAATCTTGATGAAACAAATCATGGTGCATACTGATAATTTCCCCCAAAAGTGATGATAAAATTGTATAAATCAACACAATCCCCACCCGCCACAATTTGACACCACAAACTTCAATTTAAAAAAAAGTCCAAGCCCTGTGTAGAAGAGTTTGCAAGAAAGCACAAGCGTCAAAAGAAAGGGCAAAAGAAAAACAATGGAAAGTACATGTGAAGGACTTAACATGTCAATATGGATCTAAAAATGATGTTTCCCACTTTAACTTTAACAATCTAGGTGGCAATTTTTTAATATTCAATCATTTCTTTCCATGTTTCTGTGCTGCACCTTTCCGTTGGCCCCCGCAAAAGACAAAGTCTGCTGCACCAAAAAGGATTAAGAGAAGCTAACGTTCAGCGATGAGAACAGAAGAAACAATTACCACAGAACTGAGGTCACTCTAATGGAGAAAATAAAATACAAGACATAATAAACAAATGAAGTTACATGCCAAAGATGAAGACAATGAGTATTTGCATTCTAATATATATATATATAAAAAAAGCTACTGGTATGAAAATGAGAAAAAAAGAAGACAAAAAAAAGCTTGTTGTCTCTAACCAGGAAAACTCCTTGATCTCCAGATCTTGTGTTAAACTGCAACCCGACTTCAAGAGAAACCTCAGCATTTTTCAACCTGGACCCTATTTTTCCATCTTTTCGTGTCTAAGTCAGTAATGGGAACAACAGTTTTTGAAATTGCTCCAGTATTGAGTGAAAGAGCTGCAGCTGTGTGTCATAATAAGCCCCCCTGCTGGGACACGAACCCCCCTTGTGGGATACAGAGCAGTTATATGTCTTGATTACATTTTCAGGACAGCTTATATTCTGCATCAGGAGGCTTTTTCTTTTTTTAAAGCTTTATAAGTAACCTATATACAGGCTTAAACCATTAAAACACATACTTTTAAACCTATAAACTGTTAAGAAAAGCTAGGATTATTTAGCCATGTGAAACACTGAGAAATACTTTGACATTTGGGGTATATTTCCACAAGATGCAGTGTCACGGAATAAGAAAAGTATTGGTTTTTATCCATTATTATTGGTCATAAATTGCATGTTTTCAGGATTTTGTGTTGAGAAGAACATTAGTTATTTATTAGTGTAAATAACTGAAGTTCTTCTATTCTATAACAAAGAATTACAATGTGATTAGTTTTTCCCCTTTGCTTGGTTGCGATATTAAGGTGAATGTGAGAGAGTGCATTTCATAGCAGGGGTGCATATTAAAGCTCAACACATGTCTGTTTGTTATTATGTCCAAGTCTCGCTCAAGGTGGAGTCTTGTTCTGAGATCTCGCAAGAGTTGTGTTGTTGTCAAAATCAGCAAAATATTCAACCATGACAGAGATGGAGAGAGGAGCGCTGGGAGGACTTGTTGAGCAAGACTTGGTTAGACACAACAACAAACAGATCGGATCAAGTGAAAGGTAAAGATAACATTTTATTTCTCTGTGTGGTTCTTACCATAATGCTGTCAGACCCTTATAATAACAATTTGAGGCTGTCAGTGGGAATAAAACCCTTTTAGTGGATGTACTGTATATGACAGGGCACAATTGTCCCACAGGATTACATTGCAGCCAACTTTTTGGCTGCTGGCTGAAGCTGTTGTCCCCATTTGTCACTTAAACATGAAATGATGGGAAAATATTTAGGAAAAAGTTTCCCTTTAAGACTTCACAGTATGGTCGTGTTTGTTTGTTTTTTTTAAGTTTCTGGAGGTACAAGGGTTTTCCAGAGACCTTTATCATGCTAACTGCCTCTATTAGCATCTGTAAAGTGCTCCTGACTATGAAATGAAACATGATATGAAGCATGTTATGTATGCTACAGTACGAGCTTGCACGTCATACTGTACAATAAACGTCTTCTATTTGCAGATGGTACAAGGTGACAGATACATGTGCAAAGACTTTGTACACTGATAGATGAACATCATATTATCCTGCTGCTGCTGCTTCTGTTGGTGATGGTTTCTGAGTGCGGCTCACTTACCTCTGCATTGTAGAACTTTGTTTTCACATCCAGAGGCTTCAAAACCTGATTGAAAATAGATTGCAAACTGAACGCTGTAGTTTTCTCACACTGTAACTCCATTCAGCAAAAATATTTCCATGCAAAAAATGAAACAATTTGTAGTAAGATTTGGAAATCGTCAGCTAAGAAAAGGAAGAAATGACTGGAAATGATGCTAAAGGAAAGGGAGCCAGACTAACTGAGGGCAGAAGACTTTAAGACACCAAATTCACAGCAAGGATGGTGATTGCTTTTTCCTCTGTTGTAGACCTGAGACATTTCTCAAGTCTTTACCAAGTCAACACATGAGTTTACCACAGTGATCTAATGAGAAAGCTCCAATATATCTCACCTGGAATTTGAAGAACTTCCGAAAATAGAGCTTCTCCCCATAATGAGTCGTGTAACTGACCGCACAAACTAAGCTGGAAATGGGAACACATAACATAAAAGATTAACCATTGCAAAAATACACAAAGTATTTCTTGATTTAGTAAGTAACACCATTTAGCGCCTTATATTAGGGGCATTTCGGCTTTTGGAGGTGTAATTGGCACTATAACGTACAAATCTATGAGGGTGTATATTTTAAGGAACAAACACACACATATGTGTTCCAATTTCTTTGACTTCGTGGTGGATAACGTCATCAATGCAGCATTCAGGTTTGAGATCTGCAACTGCGGAGTTTGACGCAGAGAGGTTGAGCCTCTGTGAGCTGGTCTGTAGATCAGCCTGTATAAAAAGATCACACCACACAACAGGAAGTTTATATGTAAATCAGGAGTGAAAAGGATATCATAAACTATACATGTTGAACAGGTGCTTCTTGTTTACTGTACCTTCACCAGAATGTCTTTCACAACTTGGTTGCTGTCATTGTGCACACTTATGTAACTGGAGAAGGTCTCGCCGAGGAAAATATTTCTGTGTAATGCCAAGAGGTGGAAATGTTAAATTAAACTTTTTTAAAACTCCCCACAAAAGTAACTCAATACTAATTGTTTATTTCTCTTATGTGTAAAGAGGGGATTATCTTTTATTACCCAAAGTTCTGTGGTAAGGTTAGCATCTCTCCAAGCATTAATGCCTCCGCTCCTTTGATGGTGGAGGGGTCTTCTCTCATGAGCTGACCGAACAAATCCCCTGTGCAGCACACAAAGTATGTGTCACGTACATGGAACACGTGTCATAATGAATACAGCTCGTGTTCCAGCGAGAGCCGAAGCACGCCGAGCAAACACTCGACAGAATGCTTGCGATGCACAGTTAATTATTTCTGGCCAGGGGAAGAAAAGAGTGAAATGACAGAACACCTGCAGCACAGAGAGACAGAGATACAGAGACAACAAAGTAATACTGTACAAGCACATGATATTAGATAGATAGATAGATAGATAGATAGATAGATAGATAGATAGATAGATAGATAGATAGATAGATAGATAGATAGATAGATAGAGAATAATAAAGTACTCAGTGTGCAAAAAAAGTGCCAAAGAAAGTATCCTGCCATACATACAAATATTTCAAATTTATTTAAAAACTTAAAAAAAAAAAACCTGTATACACTTAGAAAGGATGTTAACTCTAACAAAAAATACATAACAATATCAAATGGATTATCTAGTCTATTTTGCTTCATGTATAAAAGCTACCCAACCTCACGACCCTTAAATCTAACAAGCTGGTCACAGTATGAGGAACATCTCTGCTCGTCTGAGCAGTTTCACTTCATTTAAATTAATTTCTAGCTGAGCTGTTGTCAAATTAGTAACTAAAATTAAACTTGTTATTTAAACAACTTAGTTTCCATTCGCTTACAAAATCAGTCACTGCTACAGTACCACTTCTGCAGCTTTTGCCAGACACGTAGACCGTGTCAATATATATAGACGCAGACACTTGTTCTAACTTCTGACACTCTAAGGTATTATAGAAGTGCTTCTACTATTCTGTGTGCTGCAGGGAGATTCTTTGAAGATCAGGTATCAAAGGCGAAAGAGGGTTTTTACTGCCTTTAAATTTCTCTCTGTCCAAACACAGGTGGCCACAAGCATCCTACACAGCAATCATCCCACTCATTCATATTAATACCACTAATATGACTACTTTTATGAACCCTACTATCACCCCTGCTTCTCATATTGATTCAAAACATAAGATTGATAGGTTAGATTGTGAAGAGAGGTTGTGACAGCAAAGAATTTCAAATATCAAATTCAGCCAATCCATCTTTGTGCACTTTAAAGATATGCCTCGGCCTTCATTGCTCCTCTTATATAAATAGCGATCCTACCTAGAAGTGTCAAGGTGATTTATGGTTTATGTGGGGTTTGGTTACCGGTGCAGCGGACACATTCTGCTCCGTGCTGCACTCTGCCAGAAGGAAAAACAAACACTAGAGACAATTCTAAATCTGGGAGCGAGATCTGAGATCGTAAATCTACAGTGCAGATGTTGCACACTGGATCTGCAAAAGCAAATGTTAAATGCAGCCGACATCGAAATTTGTATGAAACAGGGTCATTTAATTGGGTCTGTATTCAGCTTTCGTCTACTACGAGGAATTTTAATTTAATTTGAGCTATATAGAGATACAAAATTGTTTAAAAATTATAACAAATTATACATGTCACATAACAGGCAACTGCACTTTTAAATGATGCATCTGTGATCTATTAAATTTGAGTGTTATTTTATCATTAATACTTAATACGAAAGACTGCAGATTCTATTTGTTTCCTGTATTCAGTGTGGAGCACTACAACAAGGGTTTTATGACATTTATATATTTGCTTATATATTTTATAAATATTCATGCAAATTCCACAAACACATTTCAACATTTACACATGTCTTGCTTCAGTTTGTCTGCTTGGCTCAAATGGGAAGTTGGTAAATCCTAAACCAACCACAGAGAATGTCAGTCAGTCAGAAAAGCAGATGTTGTTCTCTCAGAGACGCAAAAAAAGGAAGCGAGACATCCACTTAAAAGTCTCCATGTACCTGCAGGTTTTTGCTCCCTAATTGTGCACATTACTATGAAATGAATTCATGAGCCTCTCAAAATAAAAATAAAAAGCATTTATAACATTTATATTTGTTATTTGTGTTTTTCAGTCACAGACATTGACTTGAATTCACTAAAACAGACATAAAACTCTCATGTTCTTTAAACTGCTTTATTGTTGTACAATGCATGTCAAATCACACATGCACGCACAATTTACCATCCAAAACTATTTCTTACCGGCAAATAATTACCTCAAGTTTTTACTATGCAAACTCATCTTTAGTATCGCTTCAATTATGAATAGATAACATTAGATTTACAGCTTTCATTCTGAGCTTTTTCAGTTAAAACAATCTCTATTAATGCATTACTTTGTTGCACTTTAAATCATTGACTAAATCTGATCTTATGTCAGTCTATTTTATGTCAAGATGCTGTGACTAAAACATGATATGGTAGACGCGCACATCCGGAGTAGCAAGAGCAGATGCTGGAAAGAAGTCTGCACACTGCCGATCCCAATGCAGGTAAATTTAATGGGATACCACAAGTGACGTTTTGAGCTCAGTGCTCTCCTTCGGACCTGGGCCTTTGTGACTATTCAGTTGATCTTTAGACTGAAGAAGAGCAGTGAGCTTGAAAAGTCACTTGTGGTATCCTAGTAAGTTTAAGATGCTTTGATCAGACTAATGTTTCCACATCTAAACTAAGAGATGCTGAAATAAGTGGAGAAGTCAGCAGACATGCACAATAACACTAAGTCAGTAAATCACCCACATATGATACTACTTAAAAGATGCAATATTAATTTAAAAAATACAGATATACAGACATTACACAGCTAACAACCTGGTGTTGTCATTGCAAACTGCAGTAACTTTCTGCTTCTGATCTCTAAAACAAAGAATTAAACTCCATTGGGGCTCTGTGTTTGTAGAAAGGCTCACCTGGCAGATCCCGATCTTCACATGTCACCGGCAGGTTTGTGAAGAGTGTTGGTTTTGTTAACCGCATCACTGCAAAGTAAAGTGACACCAGTTAAGGATTGGACACACCGGTAATATGGTTAATGTGGTATTAAGGTAATCTCTCCCACTTAATTGAGCATAACCTAGTGTCAATAACTCACTATGCTGTTGTCTTTGGTTGTAATGGACACATGACCTTCGTTGGATTGAAATTAAATGATTTAGTTGTGTTGTTTTTCTTGATGAGCGATGTTGTTCACCAGAAATTTAAAGTGAAATGTTAAAACAAAGTGAAGCAATTTACAAGCTCCCAGTATCTCCCACTCCCACTAAAAAAGACTGATGCTGTCATTACTGTGTAAATCCCAGAAACATGTATGCACACATGTATGTCTCAGGAACTACTACATATTGCACATCTATATATTGCAGACTTATTTACATAGAGATTGTTTACTGTACTATAGTATTTGATTTTTGTATTTTATCACTTTCACTCTTACACTGCTACTTTTCTCTCCACTGTACTGCTGGGTCAATTTGAATTTCACCCAAAGGGGGATTAATAAAGATGCATCTTATGTTATCTTATTATCTAAAACTGTCTTTGTGCTTGTAAGTCATCTGATTTCAACTTAACTAAGACTTACTGCTCTGTTAATTGTTAACAAGGTACATTTTCACCAGCTGTCAGCTCACACTAACACATAATAAACCCCCATATCTCCAGAGTAAGATCATTTTATATTGAATCTTGCATATAAAACTACTTAAAACTAATAGCGTTAATAGTTAATTGGCTTAATAGCTGCCTGATTCAGACTTTGAGTGTCCTGCGGCAAGAACAGATTTATATGCAGATTACAAACATGGCTATACACATTAATAAGCATACAAAGTTGAATTTTTTAGGGTTTTATTAAATTACTCATCAGAAAAGCAAACGTTAAGCTTGTTTCAACAACACAACAGCTGACATTATGGCATAATTCTTGCTATTAGACGGTGTGTTTCAATGTCAACTTTTAAGTCCTATAACAGCAAGTCATGCACTTTCTCACCTCCAGCTGTCTTGATATTAAATGACCTAAATTCAAGTTAAAAGTCTGAGTCAGTATAGGCTAGCGCTGTTAGCATCTTGCAGCCACAGTGCATTGAAACATAAAGCCACCCTGTTTGTTTTTAACCCCTAAAATTAAAGAAGTCACTGTGTGTGTGCTGTTGCAATGACAGTCAAGTACCTTTTAATGCGAGTAGGTGTTCTTGTTTCGTCTGATTTACGTCCATTTTGACAGAATAAGGGCCGTATCGGGGTTGCTGTTTAGCTACTATGCTAGCTGGTTGTTGTTGTGACAGATGACCTAACCGGATGTGGATTTCTTCTTCGTCTTTTTATTTGGGGTCGACTAGACGATCTGATGTGTAGTACTGCCACCTACAGTTAAAAATAGATACTACAACAATAGAAACTACTTTTTTCTTTCCTTTCCTTTTCTTTCCTTTTCTTTTCTTTTCCTTTCCTTTCTTTACTTTTCTTTTCTTTTCTCTCTTCACCCCCCACCCCCCTCTCTCTTAAAAAAAAAAAAAAAAAGAGTTTTGCATGCCAGACATGTTTACACCTTTTGTACACAAATGTTTCACCACTGAAAGTGAACTTGTGGGCAGTTAAAAAAAAAAAGCCTTTTATTATTTACAATGTTTATGAGAATATGTCAAACTCTCACTTCTAAAAACAAAAACAAAAAAACAAGTTTACACACACGTTATACCACTGAAAGTGAATTTGCGAGCAGAAAACGTTGTTTTTAATAGTTGTTGTCTTTATGAGAATATGTTCAACTGTGATTTTAACACATATATCATGTAATTGCTTTTATCAACATTGGAATTGTTTTATGTTTGCATGTTTTTATCTTCTTTTTGTAGAGTAGTGGTAGTAGTAGTAGTAGTAGTAGTAGTAGTAGTAGTAGTAGTAGTATTACATTTGTCACTGCATATATGAATCTTGATCATGGATGTTCTATGGGAGCTTATAATAGATAATACTCTTATAATACATCCATGACCTCCATGGTACAATTTCCTGATGGGTTTCTGTTGTGTTACACTGACCTCTTGTGGTATGGACCTGTATTACACTAGGCTACAACAACACTACTGCTTTTATCATCAATTTAATTACAAGAGACTTATTTTATTATATAATAATAACAAAAATTACATTGCTATAACCTCTAAACACATACATACATATCCACCAGATGAAAGTCTCTTCTGCAGGTCAATGACAACAAAGATAAGATCTTAAAGGAGGGCCAAATACTGTATCAAGACATTGGTTTGAGACAGTGCATTCTTATGTTCAACCTCAGCCTGAAGTTGCTTCTGAATGTCTGGACAGAATTGTACTGAAGGTGGTTGAGATGGACAAAGTACTTGGTCTTATGCACAAATAATTAAGCCAGGATCCAGAGAACTCAAGCAGGAGGCAGTCGTACAGTGAGCATGTCTTGTATAATAATTGCTCATTTTCTGCTTCTATGTTTTGTTTTTGAGCTGGTCTTTAACAAAACAAAAGCATTAAATATGACACTGACTGGTGAGGTCACATGAGATCATGTCTACCATCACAGTCCTACTGAACTTACATATCTGTCATTCATTTAAACAACTTTATTTAATGTTGTTTCCAAAAAATGAAAATGGATCTATCAGTTACTGCTTTAACATATACCGTAGGTCTTCATAAACTATCAAGAAGAGCAAAACGAAGAAATGTATCAAAGAACAAAGAAAGTCATCAATTCAAATGTTTCATAAAATTCCAATTTTCACTTATCTTTGTATTCGTGTTATTCAGTGAAATCCGGAACGGATATAATCTGATTGGAATGAAATCTTGCATACTCAGAGTATGTCTGGTGTTTTCATATGACATCTTCATGTAGCAGAAGCTGCAATCAAAATGAAATCCAGATTATTATTTTATTCAGAAAGTTAAAATACAGATACGAAATAATCAAATAATGAAAACTAAAATGACAATGAACAGATACTGGCTGAACAAACATACAACATTAGTTTAAACCAAAAGGCCATCTTGCTGTTTACTGACAATCACATGATGACTCATTATGACTCACATGAGTATTTTCATTGTCTGTCTGCGGTCGCTGCCATTTGTTTTTGGACAGGATTACAAAGACGACCAATCCAAACACCATGATGAGGACACCGAGGGAATTCACAAACTTTGCTTCCTCAGGCAGTGAGTTGTAAGGTTCACCAGTTGCTCCATTCCTGCAACAGATAGAAAAATGAAGTGAATAAGTTCACTGATTTTTGCAACATGCCACCTCCTGCATCATCATTTTTGTAATATTCTGTAAAATTTTGTGTGATAAAAGGTGGCATCTATTGGATACTCAAACACTTACAGTGTCAGTAAAAGCTTTTCAGTGATACCACTGATACAAGAGGTCAGACTGAGGATCAAGACTGCTTTTCCAATCCAGATATGGACAGGTTTTAGTGTGCTACGAAACCACGATGGAGAGCAAGGAAACAAGAAGCCAGCCAAGCCAAGGCTCCACTATCCATCAACAGGTGGAATGACAAGGAGAGAATGATTTAGTAGTATATGTTTTAGGAAACTTTCATATGCATACTGTAAGAATTGTGTACATGTCTGTCATTTGTACCTGAAATGCAAACATAACTACAGTGCAGATGCCCACCCAGCTGTGCAGAGAGTACAGGTCTGGGATGTGGAAGCCTCTGTGGAAGTCGAACACAGCGCACAGGCCCAGACAGGACAGAAACAGAGCTATAAGCATAAGCCCAGCATGCACCAGTTTCCAAGTGTGTTTCCTCTGTTTCCATGTGAACGGTATACGATACACGACAACCGCTGCAAACACACAGATAATTAAGGATTGTTGGGAAATACTAATGTAAATACTGCATTTGCTTTCTTCTGCTTTTCATTTTAAATGGTTGAACAGTTGCTTAATATTGCTGTTGTCATTTTAGGATAAACTGAGGAGTCAGATGATATTTTCATGCTTATTTAAATCATCTTGCCGATGTGCTCATACAGTGAAAAATATAATAAGTTCAATGTCTGTTCTTTTTCAGTTTACAGGTTTATGATGTCTTATTAAAATAGTAAAAATCCTCACTGAGTGCAGTAGCAGGTTAAATGTTTCTAGGCTCAGTCAACTGAAGCAAAAAATAACTTCAGCTAAGACATCTAGGAGAAATGTTGTTTCATTACTAAACAAAACCAAGATCAATAGCTGGAACTCTTCTTTTTTTAATATGAAACAGACACTGGAAGATGTCTGGGAGAAGGTTTTACTTTAACAACAATGTGAGAAAATGTACAAATATAATGTAATTATTTAAGATAATTGGGTAACACTTTATTTCAATAGGACTTGCAGCAGTATATATACTCACTGAGCACTTTATCTGGAACACCTTTACAGTCTAATGCAATTCAATACAATGCATGTCAAGATGGATACCTTATCTACTGCAAACCAAATCTACCTACAAGTCCAAATAAAGTAACCTTACCTGACCTGAGCTGTTATTCATTAATGAATTGATTATAACCTGCTTTTACATGCTAAGCAAGTGTGGTTAGAAGAAAATAGAGCCACATTTGAGGTGCAATGTTGTGTCAGCACTGCTCCAGAGTCAAATAACAGTCACTACGGTGAATGTTTTCTGTAGTGCTGTAAAAGAGGTTGTCACTTACCATTACCATACAGAACTACCAGCCCAGACACCATGAGCACAGGGTGCCAGTTGAATTGCAGGGCAGAACCGTCCCAGGCGAAACCACCTCGCCACTGTGAGCTCCAGCAGCTCACCAACAGCACGCAGAGCAGACCCAAACACAGGCACAGCACGTAGGTGACATAGAAATACACAGATGGACCCATGTCTGTGAGTTTGGGAGGGAAGGTGTACACTGTAACACACGCTCAATTCACACATGAGCACAACATTTTCACCAGTACATTTTCTTCTTTGGAGATTTGACCTCAACCTTTCAAACACTAACTATCCATGTCATGATTCGTACTCACCAGGCGACTGTTTCTCTCCACCGCAACACTGCAGCCTTTTTACTCTATTTCTCTCTTAACTAAAAAATGGTCCCAAACTGTAACATTCAATTTCCCGTTGTTCCACTTTCTGGTATAGAGCCATTCCTTTAAAGATTATCTCAGGCTGTTAGAGTCTGTCAGGAATCGTCTCTGATGTTAAATGTGTCTGTTGTTGAGAGACGGATGGATCTACTGGGAAGAGGGTCTGTTCTATCAAGGGGGTTGTGACTAAAAATTGTCCCTGTATCATCCTGTTAGCGTATTAATTTTGTAGAAGCGAATGGTTACAAAATCCCAACAGATTTCCAGTTTCATAACATAACTCATTTTTAGCTCGGTCATGTTAATTTGCCATGGGTTCTGCATCTCATAAGAAGATTTAACTCTCATCCTACCAACATATTTAACACAGAAGGACTCCCTGGGGACTCCAAGAATAAACTCCTAAAGAAAAAACTGACATAACACACAAAATTTATTTCAAAACTTACTTCTTACTTACTTTAACTTAACTATATGAGGAAAAATTAAAGCTATTTAAGGTGATTATAAAACACATCATTTATCTTTATATAACATAAATCCATTCCTAGAGATCTATTCATCTTAACAATGATTTTTGGATCAAATGTAGTAAGCATGAACCAATATAGAAATGTTTTCTATAACTTCCTTTTATAAGGAGACCTAAAACATGCTGGGTTGCATGCATTTGTATTGTGCATGAACTTATTGACTGAACCACAAAGTAAGGTGTTATGAAGATGTCTTTCTTTTTCTTTTTCACAACAGCAGTGCGGGTGATGACAGGCCTCTCACCGCGTCATTTAATTTAGCACAGACATCCAGCGTGAATAAAGCCTCCACAGCCCCGTGAGATCTGGACTACAGCAGATGATCACAGGAGGTCAGTCACGCAAGGAGAAAGAGTGACACCAAGATAATTTCATTTAAATATTTAATGACTGATGCAAAGGAAGGAGAACCGTTAGGCGTAACAGTATTTTTTTTATTGGAGAGTTATGTTAACAGCTGTAAGACTTCCATAATTTGACATATTCAGGTTCAATGACAATGTGACAGCAGTGGATGTAAACTAGACAATGTTGACCTGTTGTGACAATGAGATAATACAATATTTCATTTTTATCATTGACCGTATGTGTGTGTGGAGAATAGTGAATAGATGGACACATGTGATACTCTACACATCATAGAGGAGCACAGTAAGTGGAGCACTCAAAGACATGTTGAGCAGGATTTTTTTGTAGCAAATTTTTTCATCATCTTCATCCTCCACGAAGACGGACAGGAAGTGGTCGGGCTTCCAGGGCACTTCCTTAGTCTCAGAGGCCATCACACGGACGCACTCGATGTCGCTGCTTACGTTATTCTTGAAGCTGAACTTTTTTTCCTCGGGAGGCGTAGAGTGATCATCACCAGTCTTGGAAACGATGAAGGCGTCAAGCTCCAAGGCCTTGTCTGCTACGAATACTTTGACGTTCCTTTTGCTGTGGTTGCTGACGTGGCACGCAGTGGCATTTCCCATTGTTTTATTTCTGGTGGGACTGAGTGGTCAGGACTTCAGGTCTTGCTGGAGGCTGTAATTTTAAAATTAAAATAAATAAATGAAATAATGCAATTTTCTTATTATTCTGTGAGTCATATCTCTTTTTGGACTACAATTGAGACATTTTTAATTAAAGTAATATAGTATTGGAATTGTAGCTGTCAATTTAGTCTATACATTGTATTTAAGTTGAAGTTAAAAGGTTCACATTTTTTTCAAATATGTCCCAAAACAATATTCAGATGGTTATAATCATTCATCCTGTATATACTATCCTTTTAGAGATCCCTTTCGTGTAAGTGCTCATGGACAAAATCCAGTCCTTTATCGGTCCAAAAACGTATTTAAAACTTTAGAGCGAGACAAGTGTGTGGGAACTTTTTCCATTTTTTTGATTGCACTTTAATCCTACGCACCTGCTACTACTCAGTTGTGCAGAGATTATTTTATAAATGTACTAAAAATGACTGAAACAGGTGAAGGTATCCACTTTATTTGACTAACTGAGACAGCTGATGCCTCATATTATCTTCACACAAACTTTTAAATACTTGTTTTTTGCTCAAAATGAGGACTGTGGATTTTGACCACCATCACTTTGGAGGGGATCATATTTAAATGTGCATTTTTAATTATAAGAACTGGCTGTTTTC
The DNA here is from genome assembly GCF_963691925.1 of Scomber scombrus. Taxonomy (NCBI): domain Eukaryota; kingdom Metazoa; phylum Chordata; class Actinopteri; order Scombriformes; family Scombridae; genus Scomber; species Scomber scombrus. The sequence goes on from NC_084984.1 coordinate 7,339,319, forward strand.
CAGTTTTAGCCATTGAAAGAACAGCACATATTGTAGCAAATTAAGGCTTGAGAGAGCTGCTGGCAAACACAGCAAATACTTCTTCTTTCACAAAAAAAACATGCACTAATTATCACAGATCAAGTTTAGTTACAATTTAAGTTTTTCCTTGTTGTCTAGTCTGGTTAAAGACAAAGAATGGGTTCTTACCTGCTGATGCAGTAAAGGCAAGGATACAGTGACGGCAAGGTGACAGTAATGAAATGTGGCTGCCTACCGTGCTTGAGCAGTGCGTCCTTTATGGTAAAAAGTCTGATAATATGCAAAGATTTGTGTCCAGCTGGCACAGGGTAATATACTTTATGACCCTGCTTTGAAAGAGAGAGCAGAAGAAACAATTTGGTGTCTTGTATACCCTGGTTAAACTCCTTTGCTACAAGCCACATTCATTAACTCAAATAATTTCAGTTAATGTTATGTTTCCATGTTGTATGTTGGGAAGAGACACCGATGTCAGAGATTACCAGCATCCTTAACCTTAAATAAAAGTTATTGCACTTGTACTCAGAATAAGTCTGACCCTTCCTGCAGTTTGGTGTTGTTATTCTATTATTTTCTTATTGCAAACAAATCCCATGAAAAGACCAAAACTAATAATGTGTTAGTTTGCCCCTCAGTACTTTATGAATTTCCTACCCTGTCTATGGCTCTCTGTCCAAAACCCATTCGTTCCTCCTGAAGATATAAATGTTTAATACCACGGCACACAAATATAGTGCACAATTGCTACTCTATAAGATAAGATATAAGGGGAAAAAAAGGAATACAGCATAGTACTAATATTTACTCTGAAATTTGATATAGCGTGACAAATATTACATTTTTTTCTATTGACCCTTATACAAAAAAATAACCATTGGAATTCTAAGTGGATAAGTCACATAGCTTTTTATTATAAGGAGCATAATTGCATTTTCCTATTAGGTTAAACAAAGTTTCCTCTTTGTCATTACAATCCCTTGTTAGATAGAGCAGAACCTTTATTCCATGTATGGTTTGCATATGCAAAGTGAAATGTGAAAAATGCAGTTAAGATAACAGCCGTACTGTTGAGTTCCTGCTGCCCTCCAGCACTCATTCTCAGCACAATGAAGTCGTGGCTGCTGCTGGTTTCCCTGCTTGTCTCTGACCTGTGTCCCCTTGGAGATGGGGCCTGGGTCATGGATTACTTAAACTGGAGTTTGTGTAGAAAATTGCTTCTCAATGGACAGCTGACCCCCAAAGGACTGGGGATACTTGAGACCCATTTTGAGAACCACTGCATATGTATCCACAGATGTTGTCTGTATGTTGCTGGGCAGCACAAACAGAAGACCTCCCACTTTTGTTGGGAATACCCTGTCCACGTGGACCATGGACACAGGAATCATATTCCAGCAATGGTACGCTCATAAATTATGTGCTTAATCAACTGAATGTCCTACTGATGTTTTGTTCTCTCTCGATTTAATGAATAATGATGACTATTGCCACTTTATTCCACATATCAAAAACCTTACTTTTACCATTTCTCTGTTCTGCTGCCCAGCTGTGTGCATGAATTATCATCAAACCAGGTGGTAACGTCACATTTTGCAAGGCAATCTTCCAAATTTCGCTACCTAAAAGGCGTAAAGGTGATCACTGCATAAATATTAACAACCAGGTTTATTTTCCTACAAATTTAATAAGAATATCTGACATGCAGCATGTGTTTGTACCTGTTTAGAATATTTATAGGGGAGCAGAGCATTTTCTACCTCCAATTACAGTAATGATTAAATAAGATAAACTTTAACTTTTCATGTTCTTTTGAGTTAATGAAAGAATGACTGCAACAGTTGTGAAACTGATCTCCTCTCTACTAACCCAGATAACACAGAGTCTACAGACTAAAAGTTAGACTAAAGTTACATTTTATCCTGATAATGAATGTTCTGCAGGGTCGACAGATTGTGTTTTAGTGTGCTGAGAGGGCCACATGGCATTTTTAGTAAAGAGAACATGCTGAGAATGGAGGAAAGACACACTGAAGCACTAAAAAGGAGTCATTAAAAGTTCAAAATGTCACTACTTGCCTTAAAAATAAAGAGTCTCTTGCCACAGTAGTTTTGTGAGTTTGCAAATGGGCACAGCAGTGCTTTGAGCTAAATGCTAACATCAGCATGCTAACATGTTCACACCATGAGCAGGTAATCTTTACTGTTGTCACCATGTTAGTTAAGGGAGTTGTATTAAGATAAAAATAGGTTACTGGGCAAAGTTAAATTTTAGACAGATAACAATGAATGTTCTGCATGGTCCACAGAGTGTGTATTGGTGTGCTGAGAGGACCACATGCCATTTAAATGAAGAGAACATGCTGATTATGGAGAGAGACACATTGAAGCACTAAAAAAGAAGCTATTAAAAGTTTAAAATGTCACCTCTTGCTTTAGAAATCATGAGCTCTGGGCTCTGTGAAGCTTTAGGCAGGCACAGTAGCTTTTTAAGCTACAGTCTAAATGTCAGCACACAAACATGTTCACACTGACAATGCTGCCATGCTGATGTTTAGGATTTGTTAATTAGCATTTAACATAAAGTACAGATGAAACGGTTGGTCATAAGGTGTTTGGTCAAAAACTAAATACCTAATAAAGTAAAATTTTACATTAAAGTCGGGGATCATAATAGTGATAATGTTTCATCCTGAGGGAAACATGTAGGTACAAAATGTCATTTTTATTTCATAGCAATCAATCCAATAGTTGAGATACTTCAGTGTGGTGGAATGACTGACAGCCATTGCAATCCCTCAAGCTAAAAACTATCACATGGATGATGACTAGTGAATTTGAAATGGTTGTTTTTATTTAATGGCTCATGCATTTGTGTGTTGGCAATTTTGAAACTGATTTTGTCTTCCACTTCTCTCTCTTCAGGTTATTTCCTCTTTTCACAGAGAGGGGAAAAGTGTTGCAGCATTTCAATCAGGTGTTACTACAGCAGCGATGGATATTATTAATGGAGCCACACCAACTAAGGCTGACGGTGCAGCCAGTCGTATTGCCAGGGATATAGCAAAAGAGCTCCCTGATTTTAGGCCTGTGTGGTTAGTGCATCATCCTACAACTGCCTCAGGCCATGATTTTAAAGCTTTCTTACTAGAGAAATGTCAGAGCTGGGCACCTGCCACCATTGTTCGACTGCAGAAAACGCAGACAAACAGATACAGAGCTGCTACAACTGAGATTATTTCTTGCTGTTTTAAAGAGGGTCAAACAAGAAAAGCAATGAACATGAAGGAATTATCTAAAAAACAGCTTACAGAACTACACAGGCGACTAGAAGAGAGCACACAGCGAGCGATGGACGTTATAGTCCTCATGAACTGCGGTGGACAACAGTCTTCAACAGCTTCAGTTAAACAACATGACATTTTCCGAGCTGCTACTCCGAACTCTGGCAGCTCTTCAATGAAGTTTTCAGATATATCACAGTTAGAGATACACAATAATACAGCCAGTATTATGAAGAAAAATGAACATTTGAACTTGGATGAAGACTCCCTGTTACAGAAAAATGCTCGGAAGCAACTTCCTTTGAAAGCTGCATCTGGTGTGGATGATGATGGATCATATTTTACGAGGCCGCTCTCGTTGGTATCCAGAGACAAGAAAGAATCCATGAATAGACTGCAATATAAGATAAGGGCTGCTCGGGATCATAACAAAGAAAGATTCAATGGAAAGATAATCACAAAACAACTAGAGCTTCAGCACCCAGAGGGAGACAGTGATACAGGACAATCATATACAGACACTATTGAACATATCCTACAAACATACTTTACATATAAAACACAAGATAATGATACTGAGGTGAGAGATGAAGTCTTAATCGTGCCATTCCTTCCAGACGCAGAGACACAAACAAAACCATCATGTGAAATAAAACTTATTCTGAACACTGACACTGGCTGGAAAATATTAAATATACCCACATATGAGCTCAATGAACCCACCCAAACAAATAAAGTTATAAAGGAAGGATTTATGATTCAACCAGGTAATAATTCAAAATACAAATTTCCATTAGAAATCTCCACGACTGCGCCAAAAGAAAAAAACACAAGGCCAGCATCAGAAAGTACAACTGCTACCACCGTGACTACTACTGCAACGACAGTGTCTGCATACACAAAAGAAAATGTAAAAGAAACCACAAGGACAACAGAACATCCAGAGACTGATGGTGTAACTCGTGAAACTATGGGCATAAATTATACAACTGAGCTCAATGAACCCACCCAAACAAATAAAGTTATAAAGGAAGGATTTATTATTCAACCAGTTAATAATTCAAAGCACCAATTTCCATTAGAAATCTACACAACTGCTCCAAAAGAAAAACACACAAGGCCAGTATCAGAAAATACTACAACTACCACAGCAACTACCACAGCAACTACTACTGCAACTACCACAGCGAGTACTACTGAAGCCACCTCAGCTACTACTACTGCAACTACCATGGCAAGTACAACTGCAGCTACCTTAGCACCTACTACTGCAACTACAACAGCGAGTACTACTGCAACTACTACTTCAACTACTACTGCAAGTACTACTGCAGCTACCACAGCGAGTACTACTGCAACTACCACAGCGAGTACTACTGCAGCTACCACAGCAAGTACTACTGCAGCTACCACAGCGAGTACTACTGCAGCTACCACAGCGCCTACTACTGCAACGACAGCATCTGCATATACAAAAGGATTTATTATTCAACCAGGTCATTCAAAACAACAATTTCCATTAGAAATCTACACAATTGTTCCAAAAAATATACACACAAGGCCAGCATCAAAAAATACTACTGCAACTACTACTGCAACTACCACAGCGAGTACTACTGCAGCTACCATGGCAAGTACTACTGCAGCTGCCTCAGCTACTACTACTGCAACTACCACAGCGACTACTACTGCGACTACTACTTCAACTACTACTGCAAGTACTGCTGCAGCTACCACAGCGAGTACTACTGCAACTACCACAGCGAGTACTACTGCAGCTACCACAGTGCCTACTACTGCAACGAGAGCATCTGCATATACAAAAGGATTTATTATTCAGCCAGGTCATTCAAAACAACAATTTCCATTAGAAATCTACACAACTGTTCCAAAAAATATACACACAAGGCCAGCATCAAAAAATACTACTGCAACTACTACTGGGACTACCGCTGTGCCTACTACTGCAGCTACCACAGCGAGTACTACTGTAGCTACCACTGCGACTACTACTGCAACTACCATGGCGAGTACTACTGCAGCTGCCTCAGCTACTACTACTGCAACTACCATGGCAAGTACAACTGCAGCTACCTTAGCACCTACTACTGCAACTACTACTGCAACTACTACTGCGACTACTGCAACTACTGCAACGACAGCATCTGCATATACAAAAGGATTTATTATTCAACCAGGTCATTCAAAACAACAATTTCCATTAGAAATCTACACAACTGTTCCAAAAAAAATACACACAAGGCCAGCATCAAAAAACATTACTGCAACTACCACTGTGCCTACTACTGCAGCCATAACAGCGAGTACTACTGCAACTAACACAGCGACTACACCTGCAACTACCACGGTGACTACTACTGCAACGACAGTGTCTACATATACAAAAGAAAATGTAAAAGAAACCACATGGACAACAGAAGATCCACAGACTGACGGTGTAACTCGTGAAAATATGGGCATAAATTATACTGAACAAGAAGAAAATATGCCCTCAGATCCAATCACACCTTCACCTCCTGCACACAAAAAGTTAGAAACAGAAGACACAAACGCAGAGACAACTGCGGCAAACATAGAGATAAAACAGACAATACCAATTATGGAAGTCTTCACAATAAACAGCGCACACAAAGCAGACAGGCTGCTGCCAAATACGGAGGAGACTCAAACAACCACAATGACTCCAGAACCTGAGACTGTCTATAAACCCAGGTTCATAAAATGCAAAACAGGGAATGTACAACCTACGACGGCAAAGCCAATCTCGGGCCTCAGGATGAGAGAAGACATCCTAGAAGATCCAAAAAAACTTCACAAAGGCATAAAGCATGGAGAAGAAGCATATGTGTCCCTGGCTACAACAAACAGGCCAGAATTTACATCTTCCAAACCTTTACAAACATTGCAAAACCAAGTGACTGATACTCTTCAAAAAGTAAGTGAAGTTCTAGACTTCCATGAAAATCTGCATTTAAATTAAGATAGTATACTGTATATCTTGCACTGTATATTGTTACTGGAAAAAATATGCAGAGTTTTACAGGATTAAACAGGTTAAAGGTGCAGTTAGTAAACTAAATAGTAGTTAATAAACTGTTGATCTTTGAGAGCACAAATGATGCCCTGCATAACATTAATTTGTTGCAATTCTGATTCTGAAAATTAATTTTTATCAATGTACTACACTTTAAAATGACATGAGCCATGTTTCAGAGATTTTTTGGTCACACTTGTCAACAGTGCTGATGAAAAGATTCTCCTCCACAGACTACAGATGCCACTCTGCCCCCCTGCAGAGGTCTAATACATCGCAATGAAGCTGGGTTGAAACACTGCATGGAGAGATTTGCAAAAGTGACGACTTCTACCATGAAACCTACAGATGCATCTCAAACTACAGGAGCGCAGGGGCAGAAAGGACAATCATCTAACAGAGACAACACTAATGATGAAGATAATCATTTCTATTATTTTGATGGAGTACTAAAAAGAGTTTCGCAAAATTTTTACCCTTATTTCAATAGACAAACACACCCAAAAAGGAGCCATGAAAACACAGAGTGGCGTTCCCATAGAGAGAAACAAAGGAGACGCTCATGAAAATCTCCTTAGTTACATTCATCGTCTTACTTTGAGGAATAAAGACAGACACTCCAGTAGCCCAAATGAACAGTGACACATCTTGTTATTGCTGTAATCATTCCTCCTGTTCATACTGGCCCTTAAGAGAACCCTTAATAATGTACTTACAATGTAAGCGATGGGGGACAAAATCTACGGTCCTCCTTTTTGTGCAAATTTTTTTTTAAAGTTTATTTGAAGCTAATATGAGGCTTCAGACGTAAAAATTAGTAAAAATCTTTTAAAGTTAGTCTTTTTAAGTGCCAAATTGCCTATTTATGTTATTATCCTTCAACTGTAGCTAAACAGGAAAATGCTGTACACCCATAACTCAAAAACTGTGGAAGACATGCACTTTATTTGACTAACTTTGATGGCTGAGGCCTCAAATTATCTTAAGATAAACTTTTAAATACACGTTTGCTTATTGGACATCTTCTAAGGGTCGGCATCTTTACATAATGCTTTATATATGTTTCTTATGTGTTACCTGATGGTTTTTATGTTGCATTATTTTACTAGATTGTCTGTTAATTAATGTGTTGTTTGCATGTGCATAACAATCTTTGTATTTGTCACCAATCATATTGATTTTCTATTGTTAATTTATAGATTTATGTTGCTGCTCCTTATTTGTCCAAATTTGGAGATTTTCTGTGAATATAAATTACAACATGCCACACACAGATCTGTGTATAGCATGTAACTCACTTTACTGTTATGTTAACATTAAGTAGTGTATATTTTAATTACATTTTAAGCACAATGATCCTCTGAGTCACTTTGTTCCTTCTTCAGGCAGTTACAGCACAATCATCTCTCTTTTAATGTGTTATTAGTCGAGTATCTCAGCACCAACCACACTGTACTGAAAATGTATTGCATGAGCAAAGACAACGCCAATTCTTGTTATGCACTAGTGGGTCAAAACGTAATTTTCCCCTTGTGCCATTATTTTTTAATATTATTTGAAGGCTATAGGTGTATTGGGAGGCACTTTTCAGTCAAACAGGCCATCTAACTAAAATAAATGGGGCCTCGATGGGCCTTTATCACAGCAAACAGTTGGACTTGTCATATGAGGAAAAGTGGTGTAATTAATATCATTAACGATGCCTCTGCTCCAGCTGTGTCAGTAAATCATGTCAGGGGGCCAGCTTGCACAATGACAGGGGGAGCCTTGAATAGGTAAAGCTAAATGGATTTCAGCCCTTACAAATATTTATTACACCTGTGGTTTACTTGAAATGGCATTCATTTTTAAACTAAATGGTTTTACAAGAAACATAATTGCTGTTGCTGCATGGATTGTGAACACAGGCAGGTTTTTTTTTTTTGTCCCCTGAAGCTAGTGTTTTTAAAATTCTAGTCTTGGAGCAAGCCCTGCCCTGCATGTTTTATATGTTTCCCCCACTCCAACACACCTGATTCAAATAAATGGGTCGTTATCAGGCTTCTGCAGAGCTTGATGAGGAGCTGATCATTTGAATCAGGTGTGTTGGAAGAGGGGAAACATCTAAAACATGCAGGGGCAGCAGGGCCCCCGGGGATGAGGATTGAAAAACAACTGCCCCTGAAGGAAGCCCTACCTTTCTTGTACTGCATAGAATAAAAGGAGAAAATCTTTCACAGGCCCACATTCGTGTGGAGAAATACACCTTTTGCCAGGGCAGCTGGATTTGCTCTTGACTTTCCATGCTGCGTTACGACGGACAACATGGCTTTAATAGATGTTTTTCGTGGCACTAATTTGACTTGTTGCAGGTGTAATTAATAGCGTTAATAATGTCTGTTTTCCATTTAGGTGTACAATTTTCTATAGTGCTCTTTCCTTGAGTGTTCTGACTTACTGGCACGGCAAAATTGAGCACTTGTGTTTTTCTTAATACGACAAGCCCAAATATCTACTGTGAAATAGGCCTATTACCTGAAGCTGGATGGTGCACTCGTATTCCACTGATAGCTTGGTGACTACAGGGGTGAGAATAGGTGTCAAGACTGTAATGAGTAGCACTTTTCGAGGTTGATAGAAAGTACAAAAATAGAGAGTAAAAGTTTTCTAGCTGCAGGAACGTTCTTGTCTGTAATTACCTGCTCAGCTTCTTTAGATTTTTACTGCATTGTTACGTGAAATTGTCCTTTTCAGAGTTTATCACGTATACGTTAAATGAAGCGGCGTCAATCATCCTTCCTTTAGGCCCTGTTCATAATGGTTTACAGCTATTTCTCATTATTGGGTGCTTATAATTCAGTCGAGGCTGTCAAAGTTAATATTATGTATTCTCGGGATTTAGAACCTTTTATTTCAAGAGTGTCATCTTTTCGCTTCAAGTCTATTATTTGGCGATATTCCTCTAATCTAAACCCTCTTACAACACAAAAGGCGACTTTCTCCCCTTTTTAAATTAGGTTGTTAAAATGTGAAAAATTACAAGAAAAACCTACAAGCTATCTGGCAGAGCATTGGTTTAGATCAGAGGTTTTTTTAAAGTGAAAGGCGGTTCTACCCAGGGGAGCGCCAAACAGCTGCAGGAGAGGCTCAGTGAATGATAATGAAAAAGTATTACATTAGTTATCAAAAGGAGATCACATATAATAGCCTGAATGTGTGCGATTTGGTTAAATGGATAATTCAGAGATAAATATTTTGGTGAATTTGACAGTTTTTTCTTGGTTTCCCAGAGTCAGAAACTAACAAATTCCTTATAAGAGACATGTTTTATGTATTTGATACAATCTGAAGTATGTCAAACAGCAACATCAGGATATCTTGGCTCAATTGTTGAATGTCTATGGGATCAAATAACAATCAGGATCCCATAGGCATACAGGAATTGAGTGAAACTAAGCAGGTAGGGCGATGGGGGCTCTCTTTCCAAGCTTTGTCTGAGGGGAGGCCCACACTCTCAGACTTTGAAAACCCCTGGTTTAGATTATAATACCATACTGATGTTTGTTCTGCACAACTCTGGTATTTTAAAAAGGTGATTTACTCTCTATTGTAGCCAAGAAAAGAATAAAATAATGGGTATCTGTACAAAACATTTATTTGAAATAGACATAAAAACAGCTTTGATGTATTTGCATAATTTATATCTGAAATTCAAGGCAAGCAAACAATAACTAAGAGGGAAATGACTTAACGGCACTGAACAGACAGTTTTTACACAAAGTTGGGAACTTAAATGAACAGATCAGGATTTGCAATGAAATATGTAAAAGATAAAAACACAGAAATTATATTCTTTAAAAAAAACCAAAATAGACATACACTCACATGAACTGCCACAGAGTAAACAAAACATGCACTGAAGCCTATTCACTGCTATGTTACTTCAGGAACAGGCGGGAGCGAATTTAAAAGAAACAGGCTATAAAGTTGAGAAATGGATGTGTTAAAAAAAGAAAAGTTAAAAGGAGAATGTTAGGTGAGAGAAAGAGGTTCCCTAGAAATTGATGCAGGCTGTATTTTCATTGTCTGTCAATAGATGGCAGTGCCAGCACTGTAGCATCACTCTTCAGCAATAATATATAACTAACTCTTTTCTTTATACATGGAGAGACTGCAGAAAAATGGGCAGAAATCTTAAGTTTAAAATGGCACATCATCAACAGCCACTCTGATCTGCGTTTCTGTTTTCCTTAATAACTTCATACCTCACTGCAGTCATTTTTATTTGTTAATATAGCTGCATACATATACACTCTGTGAGGCTTATATGCTCATTGGAAATGTATGTACAAAAATTACAGTATTGGGGGAAATAAAATTGAGCTTTTTTTTTCCTTCTTTTTTTTTTAAATCCAGAAAAGGTTTCCTTCATCTTGTCTGAATCAAACCGAGACAAAACAATCCGTACCTGCATCTCTCTTGTCACCGCTGCCATGTATAGGACTATTCGGTCAGGCGGTTAACTGAACGGGTTGGACTCAACAGGTCAGTCCTTTCTTTTTTTTTTTCTTTTTTTTTTTTAAAGATGTCTAAAAAGGTTTCACCTAAAACTCCAATTTTAAACATGACACATTCTGCATTTAGTCACTTGAAAGCTTTGACACTGATGGATGTTTGTTTTTTCTCAGGTGGAAACTGTTGCGCATGTGACATTACACATTGACAGTGTGGACCGCAGTGCTACACTGAACACGGCGCAGCGAGCAGGAACAGAGTTTCAACCACACCTTATTTAAAAAAAACCCCAAAACAAACCAAACTCTGATTTCAGTCATTTTGCCCTGTAGCTAAACATGATAACACAAATATAATGTGTATAGTGCGTGTTTTCCAGGGTCGTTTCTGGTTTTTTGGCAATGATATAAATATTGAAAGATAATTATTATTCATTACAATAAATATGTCAATAAATAAAATGACCTTTGAAGTTCTCCAAGTTACATGGAAGCATTATGGAAACTAAACTAGTAACACAAACAGCTTGTGAAATTCCTTCTACAATGTGTCATGTGAGTAGTAACACTGAACATTAAAAAAAAGAAACTGGATGACTGAAAAAAAATGTCTCCAATGTGAATCGATTGTAGAGAATCTATAACATTTCTGGATCACTATGCTGTATGAACATAATGATATCTTGAAAAAGATTCACCCCTAAACAAATTTAGATTATGAAATGTCATTAATAGAGGTAAAGTTTAGGATTAGTAAGGCTGCGTGTTAATCCCTGTCATAACAAATGGACAATATTTCGCTATCATTTGAAAAGAAAAGTGTTCGTGTTCTGTTATATATGGTTTCAGAGGAGTCTAAAATCTACAAAAACAACAAATATAGCATGACTGTAGTTTCAAATCCTACATGTGCCAGAGGTCAGTGCATCAGAGAGGCACAGTATAAGTGACATAGCTAATGCCACTCCTACAAACCAGTGTATATCCTTGTCTCAAGGTAGTATAAAATAGTCTGGGTTGACAACCAGATGAGTGACACACACCCAGAGACTTCTAAGCTTTCAGTATTTTGGCTGCATGTCGCTTCTCTAGAACCTAAAACATGCAAGCGTTTCTGCCTGCGGAAGTTGACACCTTCATGTTATTCTGCTTTTTAGATTCTCATGGTCATCTTTGGGTGGTAAAACTCTCAGATTGGACCACTTTTTTTTCTTCATTTTTCATTATTACACCTCAAGCATTTGGCATGTAGTCAACATCCTCAGAAGCGCTGATCAATACGGCTCGGCTTTCCCCTTTTTGTGTTTTTCTTTTTAAAACTACTGGCTTTTGAATATGCGGCTGGTCGGCCACAGAGAGGTAAGCCTGTTTGTGAGACACAACGTCCACCGACAGCGTCTGTGTGCTTTTAGTTTTTCAGGTTTTTAAGTACTTTGTGTTTTCTTCATTTTGCAGTCGTCCCCCTGCTACTTCAGCTTTCAGGGTGTGTCTGCGTGCTTGTAGTAGCCTCTCCGCAGGGCGGCAGAGGCGATGTTCTCGGCCGAGCGGCGCTGGTCCATACTAAGTAAAGCCTCCAACAGGTCGTTGATGTCAGCTTTTAGTCCCTGCCTCTGCATCCAGTTCTTCAGCAGTTCGTATACTTTGTCACCGGGGGGGCCGTTCTCCGCAATCCGAATGTGGTTGTCGTTGACCCCGATCATTCTGAAGAACTTGTTATGGATCCGTACGTCCAGGTACTCATCGAACAGGTCAAAGCTCTTCTTTAGGGATTTTTCTGACCCTTAAAAAACGGGGAAAAAAACACTAGAGTTAGACTTCGAGACACATAAAAAGTCATCTGGATGAATGTTTATCTTGTCTTATATCTTTTACAACAGACCTGATAATGGATTGTTTAACACTAATTTGCAATTAAGTGAACTGCTTAAATAAACTTAAACAAAAATATATATTTGGGGACACAGTATATGCGTTATTTCTATAAGACTATAGGAATAATCGATATGTTTCAGTTAATTTTCCTTCAGGGGATGCGTAAATGTAATAGGAAATCAAACAAATCCGTTAAGCTGTGTTCTCTTGAATTTAGCGTGAGAAAATAAAACACAGAAACAAAGACAGCATGTTCCAGCTGCCTGAAGGCTCAGATACGGCCTGACTGTCATGAGATTATTAATCTATCAAGCAGCTAATGTGAGATCTTGAGAAAATGCCATTTATTTGACTTCCCAGTGGACTGACATTAACTGCAATAAAGTGTGTGGTTTTCCGTGCACAGCTGCCTTTTAGGACAAATCAAGAGGGACAAAAATTGGCTTCATGAAATGAGTAAAAAAAGAAAAGAAAAAAGTTTCTCAGAGTGGAAATCTTCCCCTCCCTCTGCAGGAATCTCACCTTGTAGCGGCAGCATGCGATGCTGGAGAGGATCATCCTGTAACATAAGAGAAAATACAATATAAATGTAAAGGAAGGTGGCAAAGGGGATTAAAATGTAAAAATGAAACGCTAACGACGTGAATGTTTGATTTCTTTTCCCCCTCACCGTGGCTGCGGGTGGCAGTCTGAAGGCAGTGGGGCTCTGGTGTGGGGTGTTACCAGAGGAAGCCGCTGTGGGCAGGGCTGACAGGCTAGTTTGAGACGAGCTAGTGGTGTTGGGTAAACTGTCTCCTAGTCCTCGATCCTCATCCTCGAGGGGAGGGGAAGCCTTGGTCATCCCAGGCTGCGTCTCCTGCAGCAGAGGTCGCGACTCTGGACGGTTCTCCTCCCCCTCCAGGCCAGCGTTCTGATTGTTCTGTCTCTCCTCTGCTGTGGGCGCACTCTCGTCCTGAGCAGGAGAAAATGTGGAAGGGGGGGGGGGGGGGGGAACAATAAGATATTGTACCGCAGATAACCAACGAATAACCAATTATCACGCCTTTTAAAACATCAGATGAGTCGTACATAAAACAAAACAACGACTTACAATAGGAATCTTCACAATTTCGCTGGAGTCACAATGGCTCTTTGTACCTGTTTTAAAGCAGACAAACAGCATTAGGAGCACATCATTAATAAGAAAAACAACATTACTAAGCTGCAGTACACAGTGTGAACTCACATGGTATTTCACATGAGTGCTGCTTGATTACGAACCACCACACAGCCAGCCCGACAAGGATGCAGATGAAGGAGATCGCCAGGAAAATGCATATAGGAAGAGCTGCAAGAAACAGACATAAATCAGTTAAAGGTCACAGCAACCTCCGATGTTAAGCTTTGCATGAAACAGTGAAGTGAAGTTACCGATGTCTGCTGGAGAAGTCGGGGTCGGCGTAGGAAGGGCTGTCGAGGTTTCGGTGGGGAACGGAGCCCGTTTTCGACACACTGTGTTCGAAAAGGAGGTGCACTTCTTCACTTCCTCCTCGCCTGCTTTGCACCTTTCATTTTGTAGAAGAAACAATAGTAATCAGTGATATTATGCAAGTTATAAATGCTGTATATTTTACTGTTTTTAGGGAGGATGTTATGTATATCGCAGCTGAATCAGTGTGAAACCGAGTGGATCAATTCCATGGATCCTCGTATCCAAGGAATTATGTTCATTCGGGGCTCGCTAGAGCACACTAGAGCTGCAACTAATAATTTTTTATCAATTAATCAGATAAAAGTAATGTAATAATTGCAGCTATATGCCACACCTCACAATATATGTCCAGTTCCAAAGATCAGTATCAGTGCAGCTGGTAGTTTGCCTAATATGTATTTTTATAGAGAGAGGCAATTGTAGTTGCCTTACCTTAATCTTTGTTTATTTACCATAACCGCAATCATTCCCTAATGTTACTTCTTAATCTTTAAAAAAAAAAAAAAAAATGCTGGCACAGGACACACTAGCATGAACTGAAAACAAGTTGAGGGGAAGAAGTAAATTGCTCTTACTTGGCACAGCGTTTGCAGACTTCGCAGGCCTGATCTGGGACACAGAAGGTACCCTGTCTGCACTGGCACCTGGTGTCTGTGGTTCTGGTGCAGGATGCAGTTTCGATCTCATCTGTGGAAAGCAAAAACATACGAAAGATGAAAATTAGACATGTGTTTCGTCTTTTTCTCGAACATTGTGAAAAAGCATAACAGTAAGAACCAGGGACATATGGCTTAACAGGGAGTTACTGAATTAAATACCCAGAAATGTGTGAACAGCTTTAAAATTGAGCGTTGGAGTTTGCAAACTGTGATTTGACTTAGTTGCGCGGGTATGGAGTTAAAGTCTAGTAATAAACCTGCGACCGTCAGTATGTGTTAAATGAAACAAAAAATCGTCGACTTTCAGCTAATTTGTAGACTCTAAGTAATTATCCGGTATTTCTTTGTGATAAAGATAAGTAAGATAATTGGATTTCCAACTGTGCCTCCCTCTAAAATACATTTCTGCCTTATTTAAAAAAAAACAGGATAATGAGGGACAGAGAATCCAGCATGGTTCATTTATTAAATTCAGGCAGAAAAAAGACAGTAGCCCCTGCCTTTATTATATGATCAAAATTAATAACAAACCAGCAGTCCACCTCCACAGGACGACCTTTATAATGGTTGATGTTCGCCAATTAGGGAGCAATTGCAGTGTTCGGCTGGTAGGTAGCAGTAATGTGGTTGCAAAAGGCGAGCGCACTCTTTATATCACTTAATCTTCTTCCTCTCTGATTTTCCTCTTGATTTTTTTTAGACAATTTGGCTCATTTTGTAGCCAGTCATGAAGTTTTTCTCAGAGTTTTAAAGCACTCTGTCAAACTGTTTTTTACAGATGAGGACGAATGTTCACTGAACTTTTCCACTTGTTAGAGCTAAAACTTTGCCAAAGATACAAAGTCCACAATTAGTCACCAGTGATGACTCCTTTCATCTTTTGCTGTGCTGTTTATTCACCTGTCTGTCTGCTCTGTAGGTGGTTTGTTAACCCGCATCAGTGTTCACAACCAATGTCTGTGTCTGAGATATCACACTAACATGCCATTTAGAATGCTAAAACAGTGTGTATGAGACCAATTATAAGTGAATTGCACACTATTTACAGGGAGATATTATGTTTGAAAGCACTGGACTCTGGCTTAAATATCCCATAATGCAATGCAGCAGTGATGACAACAACGTAACAGACCATGCAACTAAGGCAGCTCTGGGGTAACATCAATACTTCTTCAATTTAAGTAAAGTTTCACTTTAAATTAGTTCAGACTTCATGATTAGCATGAGTAACCATGGTTATGTGTCTCCAACCAGCAAGGATACATACCACTGTTTATTTAAACAGAAGTAAGATTTTGGGTACCTGGCACATAGTTTGTGAGTTCTGGAACTGGTTAATTAGATTTAATTATTTATCTTTTGTTAAAGTTCAACGTGGGGTTTCTCCCTTTCATTGTGGCCACTTGAGCCGGGTCATAAAGCATCTGCTGACTCTTTGTCACCTTAACAAGGAAACTGCTGAAGGCATATAAGCAGTGCTCTGTGGATGAACTGAGAAAAAAGAAAGTTGTTTTATGAGATTGAATTGTTTTCTTATCTAAGATAATAGTGAACAGGTAACAACCTTTTGCATAAATATACTGCAAAAACATCCTGAGTAAAACATCAACTTTTCACCAAGGACACTTGTGTGCTTAAATGATACGTTCCCAGTTTTTTTAAGTTAACAACTACAAAAGCCAGGTGCTCAAATGAACATTGTTTACAGCATTTGCTTTTGGCACATATAAACAATTGTTAACCTCTACCTGAACAGACACTTGAGGGATTTTTTTTTAAACAAATCAACTAACAACCCCCAAGAGAGCGATGTGAGTAAATGTTTGTTTTTTCAGCATTTCCTCAGCTTGTGTCGGCCCTCGCTGTCCACACACGCACACGCACACGCACACACAAACCACTACTCACTTTGCCAGCTCTTAACTGCTACTTGGGCCAAGAGATTTAAACAATAGGTTTAATTGTTAGAATTTGTATTGATATGTAAGAATAAACATTTAATAACAATTTTTAAATACAAAGCTACTTTTAACTACTAAAGACAGGGCCTTAACACTCGGGGGACATTCCATTTATTGCACAGTTGTTAGAAGCAGAGCCCTGCAGCTCACTCACATCCCAGATCATTGCAGAAAGCAGATATTTCAGAGAATAACTAATAACTACTGGTTAACTATGAAAATAATAAAAAAAAAACATGCTCATAGTTTGAATTGTGCGAAATCTCTCACAATGATCCTATTGATTTTTAAAAAATGGTTCCGTGCTAGAAAAAAAAGAAAAGGCCTGAGAGAATAATTTGTGCCAAGAGGCAAATCACAATAGTAGTTAAACAGAGCTGATATTGTTGGGCTTTGGACACGCTGATGATATTCTTTAGTGACTTAATCTGCTCCATTTTGTCACATTTGTTTGTTATTTAGCTAATTCGATAAAGATAGAAATCCAATTATCTTTTTTTGTAAATTGTGTGTTAGTTTAATCACCAAGTGGGGCCATTTTACACACTGTTGAGCTTGACAACGCCACACTCTTGCTTCCTTCCTGCTGCACTGAAGAAAACACATCGATTTACAATGAAAATGCGTCATGTCGGATACAGTTTTTATTCAGAGCTGCTGTATTTTTGCGCCAAACTATCTCAGTGTAATGACATATCCCAGTTTTCACTTTTGTTACATAATTATGCTTAGCGCTGATTGGAATGTAACACATGCAGAGAAAAGCAGTGAAGCTTTAAATAGGATCTGAGTCGGGGAAAATCTTTATTCGAAGAAATACTCAGAAATGGCCGACCATCAGACTGTCTGAATATAAACATCTATTTGCTTCTTGTCTTATCTGGGTCATTTATGCAGTTAACCTACATTGAATCATATCTTAAATGAACACGAATGAAGACAATAACTGCTTTTAGAAGTGAAAATATCCCCCACAATAATCATCATAAGGTTAGGGTGATGTTAAAGAGACAATACACGAAAAAAGCCTGGACTTTCAGACTTTTCACAGTTTGACCTGAACCAAAATTACAGGTGTAAAACCTCCCTCAGACCAAACATTTACATTTTAGTACAACAAAAAAGAAGTGGTCTTAGTACGGATCAAACTGAACCACTTTTTGATGGTTCAGACTTTCTTTTCAATTACAGGAAGTTCCGGCAAGCTATCGTCGGATCCGGTAGAAGGAAAAATGAGCCGTGGCAGCACATGGTGAGAGGAGGAGACCGAGTTTTTTAATTTAAATATGGTCTGACAATGTTCTAAAAAGTCAACTGGAAATAATAACTTGGAGGGGGGAAAAATGACGACAGTTTCCAAGTATTTTTGGAGAGGATGACACAGAGAGGATATAAGAGGACGGAAAGCAATGCCACCTGAAGATGAAGTAATGCCATGATAATATATTTAAGTGCCAACGAAAGGAATCTGGACACAGTCCATGTAGGCAATGATGACAAGATGTAGATCAGGTCTACTTTCAATGATCGGCACCTCACTGCAACCGTCAATGTGCAGTATTTTTACTATTGTATACCGACAGGACTTAGATAGGTCATATAAAGTTCTTTAGTGCATTTGCATAATTGCAACATGGATCAAATGTATAAAATGTAACAAGAACATGAACCTTGGATCGAACTTCCAGGTGTGAAAAGGCTTTTAAACTTTCAAAAAAAGCAAAGCTCTGTCTGATTCATTAAAGATTCATCAAGTCAACAGTGGTATTTCCAAAAAGGACGTTTTTAAATGATGCATATATCAGAGCAGTTCATTTCAAGTTCAAGTAGTTCATTGCCAGGGGAAACTTTTAAATTAACTATAACATTTTAATTGACAGTTCCTTTTTTTTTTTTGCGTGTTCTAATTTATTAATACGTGCTTGTAAATAAGTTAAAAGTAGAGCAAAAACATACAAAGCTCTATCTCAAAAAACCACAGTGAAGGAGCACAAAAACACATCCCGTGTAACAGTAGTCTCTTTTCTGTAGCTCCAGCCTTTCACCGCACACAAAGACGCCCCAGTGTGGGAGACAATGCGACACGGCCACACCCAGTTCAGCCAGGTAAGACGGACACACAGGCAAACCTCCCGAGACGGGTAACATGTTCACATTGGAGCGTACGAAACAAAACGACAAAGACACGCCCTTCCACTCTGTGTAACATCATAAGATCTCATTTTCATGAGTGCATCTGAAAGGCGGGGGGACGGAGGACAAAAAGGTATCAACTTACCCAAGCAATACATCTTTGGCAAACTGGAATACAAAAGACTACCTTTATGCAATTTTTAAAAGGCAATGGATAGAATTAAAGGGCAATTCAGGCATCGATCCTTTTCTTTTCTTTCTTTTTTTTTTTTTAAAACAACCTGAGTGAAGCTATTGGTTCATCTTGATAAGGGGTGCTTACTGTAACACAGATTGAATGGGCAATGGTCTCATTATAATGGACAAGCCTTTCGTGTCACCTATATTTTGTCTTGCAGTTAGCTGGGTGAACAATATGTTTATTGATTGATTGATTACTTAATTATAATAAAATGTATCTAATAATTAATTGAAAATGATTTAATTCAACAATTTAGATAGTTGACTAATTGTCAAGTAATTTTTTACACGTTACTGGCAGATAATCATTCTTTTAAGCTTCTAAAATGTGAATTTTTTTGGCTTTCTGTCTTGTATGACAGTAAATTGAGTATCTTTGGGTTTTAGATATCTATCTTTATAGATTATCTTGAGATAAAACAAGACTTTATATTTATCTTGAGATAAAACAAGACTTCTGAAGATGTCATCTTGGGCTCTGGGAACTTGTTTTTATTATTATTTACTGACATTTTATAGGTCAAAATATCCATAGATTAATCAAATTAAAACATGATTAGTTGCATTGCTAATAATACGGTTAAATAGAGGGGGGAAAGTGTCTAATCACATGCACGTGATTGTTTGAATGCACTTCATTGTCATGCTGCACACTCAAATCTTAGAAATATATATTAAATTAAACTATAGGCCGAAACAACAATACACACACACACACACACAAAAAAAACCCAAACTCGACTGGTTGAAATTTCCTAAAAGAAAATTATTATTCCCATCAATTCAATCAACATTTTTACAGCCCTTTATGAAAAACACAAGATGTAGATAATCTCATTACCTGAGCGGCAGTGTGTACAAGGCAAACAGCGGTTCATCCCGTTGGAGTGCTCTGTGTACGTCTCGCCATGATCACAAGGAAGACAAGTCCCATGCTCTTGGTCTCTTTCACAGGCCTTCTGCACAAAAGTTCCTAAAAAATGAAACACGAAAGTAAACCAAATGACAAATATGCAAAAATCTGATCTAATGAGTTATATGTTGGGGGGAGGACACACAGCGAGTGACCTCAGTGTGATGAATGCCTCTGAACTGTGAAATAAGTCAGAGAGGGGAGGTTAAATCTGAAAGAACAGTTAGATCTTGAGTTTTTCTACACTTGTTGAGCATGAGGTCACAAGAAAAGATTCATGGTTGTTCATGAGGTGACACGTTTCAAGGAAGTTAAAGTCACATTTCATGGGTAGACCGGTCGTATTATCACGCTCATCATTTTCATACTCAGTTCACGCATGCTACGAATAAAAATGCTCGATTCTCATGTGTTTTCAGAAAACAAAAAAAACCTAAAAAAACTGCAGCAGAGGGCAAAGACATGGTTTGTTGAACTCACAGTATTGAGTAAGTAAATTATTGGCAGTTGCGGTCAGTTTCGGGTAAGACGGTTTTCAGAAGTTTGTTTTAGCTTGAGTCGACTGCGGGTAAAACTGATTTTTTAATATGAACCCACACATGGAGGCATGTGCCTGGATAAAGAAAAGCCCACAAACTGACAAAGAGAAGCAAAGAAAAATCTGTATTTGTGGCCACAGCGGCTTTTTAGATATGTGGTGACAACTGGCCAACTGGCAAGAATCAAAGAAAACAGAAGCACTAAAGTGGGAAAAACTTAAAACCTCTATATTTCTGCAACCATGTGTCAAAAAAGCACACAGGATGCTCTGTTTGATTAGTCGATATCGATTTAGTGTCTGTCTCCCGTGAATTATTTTGCACTTTGTTCAAACTTCCGATTTTCCATTGTTACTGTAAATGCAGCTTTTAGATATAAGACATCAAGATTATTGAGTCTCTCTCTGTTTAAGAGACACAAACAAGGTTTTAAATACCTTTGCTTTAAAATGCTTGTGTGCATATAATCCGCTAAAGGGAGCGTGCGTATTAGAAATAAAGCTTTTAGTTAATAAAGTTGGAAAATTCCTAGTGATTCATATAAACTGGAGCAACTGAAGTTTTTTCTTTCAAGAAAAAAAAATCTAATATAAACAAAAACAAAACCTGAGTTGATCAAATTAAAAAAGATTTCATAATTCAGGATGGAAAATTAAATAATTCAATCAGCCGAGCAGCAGCATGCAGTAATTGCATCTTGTCCAAATATGTTCTGAGTTTAAAAAAAAGAAAAAGAAAAAGAAAAAGAATTAACAGTCTTACCAAATTATTTAAATAATACATATAAAAAAAGGTTGGTATGTTTTTATTAGTCAGGTCTGAAAAAATAACTTCATATCCTCCACTTTTCACTTCACATTGTGCTTCGCTCTGATCTGCCGAGACCGAGCCGCTCGCCTTCTCCTGGCCGCCATACATTCTTTCCAGACCGAGCACAGCATATTTGCAAAAGTCATCTGGGATGCCGTTCACGTTATGGGTTTGACATTTGACTTCACTTTCTTCACACAGAATGCCCCTCTAAAATGTTCTAGTTATACAAATCGACCAACTTTTCAGGATACGGGAAATAGTCAAATTTGTTGACCAGGTGCAGTTTGGGGTTGAAAAGTTGCATGTTTTGGTTGGCTACTGTCATTCGTGGTTACGATTCTCCTTACCAGCCTGACAATTGAGGCAGCAGAGTCCCTGGTTTAGGTACTGTTCGTTCTCGATGCAGGTTCTGTGTCGCCTCAGGGTGTTGTTTCTGTATTCATCGCTGGACCACTGTGGTGCAGGAGGTTCTGCTGCATGACAAACCAGACTGAGGACAAGCGTCACCACCAACACCTGCATCATAGAAGGTCAAGGATCAAAAGAGAGAGAGAGAGAAGCATATAGGTAGAGAAAGAGGGAGAGAGGGGAGAAAAAAAAAGACAACAGCTTTGCATTATTTGCGTGTATCCACAGTATACAGACTCACCCACTCAAATTCATTAGATGAAGGACAGTAAAGAGGAGAGTCTATCTTCATAGGAAACCTTGTGTGAGCAATCTACGACTTAATTTGAACCATCTGATCTGAACATCTGCTGTGGGAAAGCAATTAAGGGAGCGTTCCAGCCGGTCAGAACTAGAGGCAAAACAACCTAGTGTGTGCGCAGGATGCAGAGCTATATGCTAACTGCATGCGGCGCAACAGGCGGCCAAACTTAATTAGTCCATGATCTGGTTTTCTAGTAAGGTTTAAAAAAGCAGGGAATCTGTTTCCTCTGCTGCGGGTAGAACAGAAAGGGTTTGATACGGTATCTTAGCCAAAACTAGCATAGAGCCCATATCAAATGTGATCCCAGCAATCCATTCATGTGGTAGATAATAACAGGCTTGTATAGGTGGGGTACTGAGAAGAATACAGCCGAACACTTTAGTGTGGCCCCCAGGCGCTGGTGTTTATTCACACGCTTTTCACCATGTCAATGTGAGAAGGCCCCATTCATTGGCAAACAACGCACTTTAGTGCCTCTACTTCAAATGACCCACATTCTTAAACCTCGGCTCTTTGAATGCGACGACATGCGACACCGCTACGAAGCGCCTCAAATGCAACGTGACACCCTTCGAGGTAAATGAGAGGCCTAGATTTTGCAGGTTTTGTCTCTCCTGTGCCCCCCCACCTCACCTCGCCTCTTGAGAGAAAGGAACAGGTAAGGGTGGGGGAGGGAGAAAGAGGAGGAGGATTGATTCAAAGTGAGAAACTGTAGACTGCAAGTTGAAGATGGGATGTTCTGCTGGGAATAGGTAGTCCAAAAAGACTGTGGGAGTATGAGAGGAATAAAGACTGCATGAAGATAGACAACGGTGGAGAAAGAGGGACAGGCTGGAGCTTAAACTGACTCTTGACGCTAGACTTGGCTCTCTGGAGAGCCGCCATGCCTTGTTGTTCGAAAGAACTTTCCCCTCTCTCTCTCTCTCTTCCCCTCTCTCACTCTCGCTCTCTCTGCCTTTTCCCTTCATCCTCTCCCTCTGCTCACGTCAGACTTTCCAAAGACGCTGAGAGGCAGACGTGGAGGGGCAGACGGCCGGCAGAGCAGTCACAATCACACCATTTAGATCTATCCAAACATTCTGGGGAGGGGGGGAGAGAAGCAGAAGAGAGAGAGAGAGAGAGGGAAACGGGAGGGAGATAAAATGAGAGGCGGGGGGGGGGGGGGTAACAGCTTGCATGACACAGGGTGAGTCTTAGTCTTGAATACACTATGTGTGTATGGCTGCAGGGTGGGGGATGTAGAGAGACATGGAATTAAGGAAAGAGTAAGAAGGCCGTGTGAAAAGCAAGAGAGAAAAATGTGTGCACAACAACACTGTGGAAATAAAAGATGGGGGGGAAAAAAAGACAACTGGGACACTGAGTTGCACTGAAGGTAACTCTACACTTGCGAATGTAAAAATTGCAATTCATAATAAAGAGGTATATTTATCCAGCAGTGAGCATCTAATAAATCACCAGTACAAAGCTAAAAGTCAGGTGTTTCTTTGACAGCAAAGATGCATAGGACAGCGTGGAGATGACATCATTTCCAGTGTGTGTTCATTTCAGAGCTTGTGATTCATAACACTCCCAGATGCAAACACCCTCAACAACACACCTGCTACACAGGAAATCCAATGGCATTTTATTATGAGGGAAAAAAACGAAATAAAACAGTAGAATTTGCTTCTTATAATAAAAACCACACTGGTGCATAATTGCTTCTCCATGTGCTAATGTGAAAATCAAAACAATCCCAGTCCAGTTTCATTTCATGATAAACACACTTCTGTAAATCTGAGGGAATCCCACTTTGGCTTTGTGGCCGGCTTGAAAACGATCAAGGCCATCAACATGTGTCAGCACTAATATCCCACGGCTGCTCAACTACGCAGGCATAAATGCAGTGTATACATAAACACTATGGGCAGCCACATTGTGGCTTAGTTTTACCTCTACAACCAAGTGAGGAGGAAGCCCGGAGTGACCGTAACCTCAGTGTAGAGAGCCCTCCAAACCCACAAACCCTGGAAAGTCTCCAAAACTCCGGCTGAAGTGGCTCCGTCCACTTCACAGTCCTCTCTATCCTGTGTACAATGAGTGGGCTTGGCTGCAGATTATTTGGCCAAACAGTGTCCTATTGTCATGCTTTCAGGCCTGTATGTATGATAGGTTAGTGCTACGCTTGTGTGGATGCAAGTTAAACTAATAAAAAACGTACAATAAAATACTGAGGGACCCTGTGTTTATCTGACAACAGTAGCTCGCCTACGCTTCCTCCAAAAGAGCCGGGGTTCTTCCAAATTGCCTTGGCACAAACTCTACACATGCCATGTACACTGAGAATGCATTTGTGACTAAATGACAGGACATCCTTTCAGTTGACCTGCGTTATCAATGGGCCATTTAGAGTGCGGTGATCACTCTGTATCCCCTGAGTGGAAATTACAGTGAGCGCCATTATCATAAAAAAAAAAGAAAAGAAAAGAAAGAAAGAGCAGAAACAGAACACGCGATGAACTTCTGCTCGCACACACACAAAACAAAACCGAGGGAGATTCTTCATTTCATATTGGACAGATGATTTCAATCATAGGGCGACTGATAAGGATGGACATGATGCACCTTATTATACTCCTGTATCCGGAGTAGGACCTGCCCTCTCGTCATGATTTTCTTATTAGCCAATCCTGTGGGACAGTAGTGAAAGTTGCAAATATTGTGCATGCATATCATCAATGTAACAACAGAGGAATAGAGTCCTATAGAAGTTTAGATTATAGTGGGCAAAAATATATCACTCTGCATAACATAAGTGCAGAGGATGGCAGGTTAGACCTTGTCCACTCGTAATACGCACAGAATTTTAATGCATTCACATATGACTTTTCTCAAATTACTCATGCGGTCTGTGGAGAACCAATTGGAAAGCCAACGTTGTCACTTTGCAGTTTATGAAATCAATTCAACCCAGTTTTTGAGTGTAACCTAAACTGCACAGTGATTTGTGGATCTGATAAAACGGCAGTAATCAGTTCATTGGATTATAGATGGTCAGCAGCAGAATAAGGAGGTCTGAGGCAACAACTAACTGCCGTCGAGCACTGGACATTGCAGCTTTATCTCCGTGTTACATTAAGGAATTTAGCCATTTTACCGTGATGATATTTAAGGATTCTAGCACATGACACAGTGGAGGATGGAACCAACATGTTTTGCCACAGCTGCCGATTTGCAACGCATCATAAAATGACTAAAATATGAAATGTTAATTTCAGTTCAAATGTCAATGACACGTGTCTGACTCAAACTTGGGTCTTTATCACACATTGTTGCCTGCCTCGACCACAAGAAAGACACACATGTCCCCCACCTCCGCACAAAGGCGGAGGTGAAAACGCCTGTGTTACAGCTGCTGCGGTTTAGAAGCACATCTGATGTCAGAGTTAAGGGGAACGTAGGAATCAAATTTCTCAGTAATCATCTGGTATCTTTGGTAATTAAAAAAAAAAAAAAACACACAATTTGTTGCAAAATGTGTCTGTTTGCTTGATTGAAATAACAAATAACACAATTAGATAACTGCTCAAATGTCCTGTCTAATTGTGACAAACTATCTTGTCCAAATGAACAAATAATACCAAATTAAAAGTGTTGCGTTAAAGTGAAATTTGATGAAACTAATCCGCTGTAACATCATTAGTTAATCAGTGAAAACTAGTGTTAAGGATGAGTGGCATTTCCTTTTGAACCTGACTCTCATTGACTAATATCACCTTCGCTACTCATTAAAGACGAGTCATCAAGTCCACTCTTAATTTTAAATTTATTGTGCTCTATCCTCCACAGTGGTTGTTGGATAATCTTTACTGAAACTCTTACTTTTTTACAATTTAAATTTGTCAACGCTGACCTTGACATGACAGTGAATGCTCCCTGAGCCGTGTTGTACAGATAAATCCTGGCATTCCCGTGAGACTTGTGGAGGAGGAGGAGGAGGAGGTGTGTAGGGGGGGGGGCAGCCATGCACGACTTTTCTTGAGTGATAAATTACGCTGACATTTTGTGTTAGATGATGAAGACAAGTACAAGCCAGCTTATGTCAAGAGAAAGACGTGCGACACTCGCTCGCTGCTGCTGCACTGTAAATAAATCAGTGTTCAACCAAGCACGGATACATTCATCATTATAAAAGCTGAACAATACCAACTGAAGAGGATGACTTCCATGTCAATTTGAAGCTGTTAGACAAGAGGGTGAAAACAGTGTGAAAACCATATTGTTGAGCAACAAAAACCACACACACGCACACGCACGCACAAATGTACAATAGAGCGCACAAGCGCACATGCGGTGTATGAGTGGGAGCGTGTGAAAAGCGTCTGCCCCCTCCTCTCAGGGAGCACAGGAAGCTCGAGACAATACAGAGGCTTCATGCAGGGTTCAGCTCCAAACTGTTCTCTCCACAGCAGCCTGCCTCCGAGCAAGCCCAGCACCCGATTAGACCCACAACATATCCGCTAGGCTGGATATTTATAACTCAGGGAAGCTGCAGCTCCACGACACAAATTCTTGAGTTTCCTCAGGAGGTATGCTTGACTGATTAGATGAGTGTGACACTGTGTCACAAGCAGGTTAGGTGACATTCACCGTCGTGCCAGAGGGTAAAGAAAAAAAGAAAGAAGAGAAGTAACAAAAACAATCTGTGACGATGACGGTTTCAATGAAGTTCCTGGCAGTCGCTCTTCCAACCGCGAGTTTGTGAAACGACATACCCTGACACTGATGTTGACCGCATAAAAATAAGGTTGCTTGTTTTGATGACACAAAGTGAAAGGGTTTCTAAAGATCGGAAAAAGGTCAGAGGTGCACGCAGGTGTGTGGCCTGACACACATTTTTTTTGTATTGTGACGTCAAGGTGGTCTCTGTTGTTACATAAAAAAAGGGCTTCTCTCACATGTACACAACACCCCTATGAGTCATATGGCATGTTATTGAGGGAGAGAGCGAGGACATTGAATTTGAACTTCAATCCACAAATTGAATTTAGACATTCATGTGCTGAAGGCCTATTAACTTAGCCTTTTCAAATTCTGATTAGGCCCTTCACTGAGGAGCGGCGACTCACAAGACAACTGTAGGAGGGTGAGAGTGAAAAGAGTAAGAAAGGATGACTAATAGATTAAAGTATGCGCAGGAATCCATCACCTCGCTCTCGAGACAATCGCGGTAGCTCCATTAAAGCTTGTCTTTGTGTGAAAGGAAAAGAGAGAGAGAGAGAGAGAAAAAAAGAAGAAGAAGGTCCTTGAAGCGCAGGCAGTTTATAGCTTTCTCTATAAACACATCACGGCAAAAATGTAGAATATGTGGCTGCTGCAGCAGGTCAACAAAGACTTAAGTGACCGTCAATAGTTGGAATTTATGTCAGATTTATGTCTTTGTAAACACAGAAGTCCATTCTCTGCACAAAGGTTTAGTTTGTTCGGAGGCTTTTCTTCTAATATCTGCATTCATCCAGGAGAGCAGGAAGTCAGATGTAGCGCTGATGTAAGCCTTAAGTCACCCTAGTTTCGTGTTTTCTGAATGAATGAGTCTAAAAAAGGTGCCGCCAAATATCTACTGTACCATGACTGCAGTGTCTTTTTTCCCCCTGAAGGGCTTCAACTAACACAAAGTGTCACTTTTGACTAATCAGCTGATTATTTTCTCGATTAATCCATTAATAGTTTGGACTTAAAGGTCTAAAATTTGTGAAAATGCTTTATTGTAACTATGTAAAAAAATGTTATTGAATAGTTTGTTTTGTTCAAGCAACAGTGCATAATCCAAAGATAGTTAGTTTAAAGCTTTGTCGAGGTAGCAAATCCTCACATTGGAACCAGAAAATTTGGCATTTTACTTGAAACTTTTTCAACTTATCAATAATGGACCGATTGCTTGAGGTCTACGTACTACCCCACCCAAATAACATTCTTAGATACTTGCAAACAGACAACAAAATAGCATTTTTATGTCCATAACACTGATTTTTACATACCAAAGAGTATAAGCGCACAAAATGATGGTCATCTTGTGCATTTATACTCTGGTAGAGGGTAGAGGGGCAGCGTCGTGGTTGTTGAGGTTGTTCACCAAAAGTCATAAATTAACTTTATCTAGTTTTAAGCCATATTTTTCACAAAGAAGCTGGTTGTTTTTAACTGTATCGTTTAACTGGATGAAGGATTTGAGTAATCAGATGTCTTGATGTTAAAATAACAGAGAAACAACCTGTACAAATGTTAGCTTCAGCTCGGCTCGTAATCCCTTCGGACGTCCAGCATCCGTCGAACAGTGTGGGAGACGCGCAGATTTATAACATGAACCCGCTTTATTAAGTTTTTATACCGGTTTTAATCAGTGGGTCCATTTGTTTTGGGCTGCGGGAGACCTCTGCGGATAATTTGGCTCGCGGTAAAAACCACCTGAACTCAATTCAATTCAATATTATTGCAGGCACATATGCAACGAAAGCAGTAGTGCAGCTTCACCAAAGGTGGCTGGAAGTTGAGGGGGGGGCACATAGGGACATACATAGCATAAAAATAGAGAAAGCATAAGGCTCTTTGAAGGGAGCGATGTTTAGCTTAGCATGTAGCCCGGCCTGCTTCCTGTCTTATGTTTACACTCCTGACGGGAACTGAGCCTCCGCTGCAGCACTGATGGGGAACTTATCCTTGATGTTGGTGAGGAATGTTTTATCCATTCTGAGGTTTAGAAGTTTCCAACAGCTGCAGGAGATATTAGCATTACGTCGGCTTGTAAATAAAATTAAAACTAACATAAAAATAATGAGCACAGTCTGTCTGAGAGGAACTGAATGGCAGTGACGGCTGTTTAACAGTGAAGACAACAACTCCCATGATCCCGTGCTACTTCACAACATCATCCAACTCTATCTTTTGTTATTCTTTTGATTGAGATAATATTATATAGTGTGTTTAAAACATTGTAAAACAGTTTAAAATAGAAAAGGTGTGTAAAAAAAAAAAGAAAAAGAAAAAAAGAAAGGGAGCTGAGAATAAAATTGCACCCTTTGGCAACCAGTGTCCATTCCTTGTGTAATGTCCTCAAACCTCATGTGATTGAACTCATCAGGTGACTTCTTCTTCTTTTTTTTTTTTTCTTTTTTTTTTTAAACACATGGCAGCTGTACACTCAAGCCTGAAAGATACATTAATGGGACTATTTTATTGACAAAATTTAACTTACTGCAGATAAATTCGCATTGATGTTTGTAGCAGCTAATAAATAAGTAAGTAATGGAAAGCCACAGATAGTATGTGTTTGAGAAAGGGCTGAAAAATATGGCCAAAACATTAAATTCTCATATTTTTTTTTAAAGCTTTTTAGCACATTTTCTACCTCATTTTTAGGACTTCATTCACAACATAGTTGAAAATTAATATTTAAAAATCTGCACTATCCCTACAGCGATGGACTGTCAGTGGCAGATGTCTAACTTAAGTACAAACATCCACTTTACTAACCAGTTTCAACACACAGAGCACACATGTCTGCACACTAATTTATCTCCTGCTGTTTGTGTTTCCTGACAAAACATTAGCCCAACATCTGCAGACAGCTGGCTAGCTAGCGTTAGCTACCAGGCACACAAATAAAAACAAACTGAGAGCTCTGATAAGCGCACAGCAACTCTTTTCCAGTCTTCTTCCTCTTAAATGCAACTTTTCAACTAACTGTGAGATAGCCAGAGCAGCTCGGAGGCAGGCGGAAACACATCAAGTCACGACAGTCCTATAAACTGATTAGTCACACTATATACACACCCACCAGAGTTTACACAACTGTTGTGATGCAAGATGGCTAATGTACAGTAGCCAACCATAATCTAGGACACTTTTTTTCCCTTTTACACATTACACTTTGTGCAAAACAGAATCTGAAGTGCTCATTGGGGACAGTCTATTTTAAAAATCTAAAATCAATTTAACACAATACCTATTACATCATTTGTTTTTGTCCCTTTCTTACCAGCAAGTTGTTGACAGTAAAAATGTGCTCATGTCCTGCTCAGTAAATATCTTGGTTAGAACTCTTCAATAAATAAATGTCAGAGATCCTTGTAAACAAAAGAGGCATGTTTATGTTCTGTGTTTCTCTTTAAAAATGAATACTGGCTGACAGTATACTGGCCCCCAATGTTTTCTACATTGGGGGGGCTTATAAAATCCTTATAAACCCCCCCAATGTAGAAAACAGGCTGCCTCTTGCATACACCTCAGAGTAGTTTTCAAATTCCTGAAGACACTGTGCATGATACAGAATTAATTACCGTTTACTGTTTTTTTCTCTCTTTTAAAAAAAAAATGGACTCTCCCTTTCTTTCTCAGTTGTGTTTATTGTTTAATGTCCAAGTTTGCTGTGCTTTCATTGGAGATTTGGACCAGATTTAATTCCTTGTAGTTGCTTAATCTGATTCTGATTTGTGTTTAAAAAACACATCAGAGTGAAGATGTGTGATCTAGTGATGTTTGACACACAGTACACTGACCCCACTTATCTCAGTGTTTGTAGCACTGACTTGCCTCTCTTGGTATGCATTACGTGGGTAGGAAGCACCTGAACAGGTGGCACTCCCTTAGTGAGTCAGCAGCCCTTTGATAACTGGGGAGTGATTCACCCTGACGATGGTAACAACAAATTCCTTTATAATCATCAATCAAACCGCCGATAAAACAAGAATAAATAAATATATCGGCTTTTTTGAAAGAATACCTGATTGGAAACTCTGACAGAGAATCATTAAAAAGTCACACAGCCACCTGGTATCTGACAGTGAGTCAATTGCACCATGTTGCATCATTCAGTGTCCATGTAGCTTCTCTAAGCCACAGGCATGGTTATAACTGTTCACATGGTCACCATGCAGAGCAGCAACAAGCACAAGTTACTGTACTGTATCAGGGACTGTAATGGCCAATTTGTTGACCACTGCTGAGTCCCCAGCGACACAGTTTGGCCCTCTCTTGTCCTAAATGTCAGTCCTGCCCTTGTCTGTGTTGTCCACAGAGACAGAGGGGGATATTTCCTGTGTGAACCAACACCCAGACACACAGTAAGCAATCGCAGATAACAATCTCGTGTACATTTGCATGGGCATGACAATTCTCAGAAGTAAATTGATGCCACTAATATCAGCACATCTGTGTACACTCGACAGGAAGTTTACTGGACGGCCAGGCACGTACACTCAGGCAATTTGAAGGGGTGTGGGGAAGAGGGGGTTGGGTGGGGGGGATTAGAGAGAGGGGAATGGGGGTGGGATGTGTGTGTGTGTGTATGTGGAGGGGTGGGTGGGTAGGAGGAGAGGGGGGGGGGGGTGAAGTTTCCTCATAGTCCCTTAGCAACAAGGCCTGCTGGCGAGGCCTCCAGAATGTACTGTGGTTTACAGAAGAGATAAACATTGACTTTGCCACCCGGAGAAGTAAATCTGATTTCAGTAATGGAACACTGCATGACTTAAGACACAGATCAGACAACGCACAAAACAAACACTGAAGCTCCAGGCACATCAGCAGATGTTACATTTACTTTAATGGCTACATTTATATGAGTGTAAGCAGAGCAGGAGGCGTCTGTGATGAAATGCCACCATATTGCAGTTTAACGACCAACACCATTAACCACAAAAGTCGCCAAAACTTAATTTGCTCTGTCATCTGGGGAACTCTGATTGATGTCTACTTCTTATCTCATGCCATAATGTAAACCAGTCAACTTGTGTTGGAAAATAAGTGAACACCCTCCTAGAGTGTCACATATAAAATGTGATCCGATATTTCCATCTCCATATTTGTCTTGTTGTCAACAAATCTCATGTGCAGAGCCAAACTAATAATGAATTCATCTACTTAAAAAGTATTTTGTGTGTGTATCCATAACCTGATCCTTATTCCTCTGTGGCGTGAACTTCGGTCGTTGTCCAAAAAACAGGGTCAATGAGTCACCCTGCTGCACTTGGTGACACGTTCACTGCCCCGAAGATAACGGTCACATTAGTTTGTTTGTGTTTACACTGCTTTTCCAGCTTGTTGTGCTACATACAGTATCACACATTCTTGATTTTGTACAGAAGTTCTTTCATAAATTTCTAATGTAGTATAAAGTTTATGATACGTAGCACAACGAGCTGGTAAAGCTCTGTAAATGGAGCCGCGTTCCCACACATGTGCAGTGGCGTCTGTCTTACACTGAACTGCTCTCCTGAGACTGAAAATGTGATCGCTGTTATTAGTCTGTGGAGCCATTTCTAAACAAACTATGGTAGCCCATTGCCTTCAGGCGAAGGAACATTTCACCCAGTGCAGCGGTGTGGCACATTGACTTGTTTTTAATAGTTTTTTGGGCAACAATGGAGGTCTACGGCACAGAGGAATAAGATATGTCAGGCTTTGGATACACACACAGAGTACTTGTAAGTAAAGATGAGACATGATACTTGTTGGCAATAAGAAGAATTTAGAAAATCGTCAGCCATATCCTTTAATAAATGGTCACATTTCACAGTGAGCATACAGTATTTATAGTGTCAGGCTTCGGTGGTGCACAGCTGGAAAAAACAACAGCCAAGGAATGAAAAGACGTCTCTGTGAAGGTCTGAGAGTGGAATAAACTTTGGTGGAAAAAACTGTTGAAGAGACTTTGCGGCTTTAATCGACTAACTGGCAAGGTGAATTCTTGGCTTTTTTTGGGGTCAAACTGATTACAGCCTTCAGGCATGTTACAAAACCCGTGCTTTCTCACACTCTTCACGCAAATGCATTTAAAAAGCTTGCTTGAGCACAGAGTTCATTTCACAAGCAAGGCCTGGGCAGCACTGTACTTATTAATAGTTCCTATAGAGCCAGCTACATCCGCTGTGACAGACCAGGAGCCATCATATGCTGAATGTCTGAACAATATGACCACATGATGTCCAACACAGATGGTGACTGTAATGTTGGGGAGGACGGGAGGAGAGGAGGGGAGGGGGGGTTGGGGAGAGGGGAGGAAAGCCAAATGAAACAGCACATGTACTGTACTGTAGCACAAGAAAAAAAAAGGGAGTACGTCTTTCCCAACAAAAGTAAACACTCAAATAGACAACAACAACAAACACAATGTTGCTTCCTGTGTTTGCACTGTCGTGGGACAATGAACGGGCTGTTTCATCTTCTCCCACTAAGTCCAGCAGGCCTGGCCGTGATTTAAGCTCCAATGTCCCGGTACAGCTTCCCCAAAACGTTTTAAAAAGTGTCTAGTCTAGGCTTTAACTTCATGAGACAGCCAATATTTTAATGCCATTAAACCCTTTTCCTGACTTCCGATAGAGACAATTGGACTCAGCCTGTTGGGCTACAATGTATCACTCAATCATTAAAATGTCCCGCCGCGGACAACTCCGAGATAAAGATAAGAAGTTATTTTTATACATGATTAACATTTTAATTAAGAGGATATAAGCGACTGTTAATTAAGTAGAGTGGTGTAAGAAAGTATGAAGAAGGTTTTTTTCCTCTTCCATATATATATTTATATGTTGTTTACTTACAGAAAGTTTCCTGACCACCGGATCGAAGTTCATCTTTGGGAACTTCGAGATGCAATCCCGGGTAACGTTACAAAACCACCGGTGTGAAACTATCTAAATAATTATAGAAAAAAACAACACAAAAAAAACACTTATGGCGAAAAAAGAAAATAGCCGCACGAGTCCAGCTTTAAAACTATCCGTCATCCGGTTTGCTTTCATGAGTTTAAGTCTTGTCACTGACTTTTTCAAAGAGAGGAGACACACGGTCTGAGCAACTGGGAGGAATTTTTCTTTTCTTTTTTTCTCTCTACCCCGAGAGCTTGCCTGACGTCAGAGTGCCAGCAGCCAATCACAGCGCTCCTCTTTGAATACAAATGAGGCAGCATGTGTGTGCAACTTCAGGCAAAAAAAGAGTTTTATTAGAAGTAAAATAGCATTAGAGGTGGAAGTTCAGTGTTGGGGAGTAAGTGTTTACATGTAACGGCGTTACATTATTTGATTATAAATTAAATGTAACCGTAAAAAAAGAAGTGCCATTAAATTACAGTTACTTATGAACATGATGATTATAAAGAGGGTTACAGCCGAGGTCAGACCTTTAAGATTTTGCTCAGAAGGAGGGTCCCCCCCCCCCCCCCCTAATTTTTAATATTTAACATGTTACTGAATACATATATTGCTGGTTTTAATTCTTTGAAATCAATATTTTTTTTATACATTTTGTAAATAAATCATGATGTGGGCTTATTTGGACCACACATGTACTTGAATGGTGTCACAGTACCAATTAAGCCCATGCCAGACTTTTAACTTTTTTCATCAAATATCTTTATTTTATATTCCAAAATCTACATGAACTAATGAATACATTTTCAATGAGAGATCAATCTTGCTTTATAAGAAATGATCTCTCTTATAAATCATAGCAGTATCCATGAAAAACCACTGAACTTAGATTTTGGTGCTTAATGTGTACACTTACCCTAACAGCTGAAAACATTCAGTAGAAAATTAGAAAAAGTAAAGAAAAAGTAATCAAATGTAATAAGTTACATTACTTTGATTAAGTAATTGAAATAGTTACATACTTATTTCATTTTGAATAAGTTAACAAGTAATCTGTAACCTTCCCAACACTGGCTGCAAGTAACGATTACTTTTTATTATATATTAATCTGACCAATATTATGTTGATTAACTGATTAGTTGTGTGGTGAAAAATGTTAAAAAAAACATCAGTCACTGTTTCCGAAAGCCCAAGTTGACATCCTCAAACGTCCTGTTTTGTCCCAAACAACAGTCCACAACCCAAAGATATTTAATTAACTTTCACAGACAACCGAAAAACCTCAAAATTAACTAAAAAAACCCAATAATAAGTTATATAAAAGTGCCAATTCATCCACTGACAATCGACTAATCGTTGCAGCTCTAAACAACATATTTTTCTACATCTGCTTGAGACAATTTCTGTGGTTCTTTGTGCTGCAGTGTGCAGCACTAATTTAAATGAAGTGGGGTTATATTTCTGGAAGTTGCTCCTCTCATGCTTTGATCTGCATTTACTCGTGTGTAACCCACTCCAGCCACATTAACTAGCCCATGTAATGTGTAACTGTGTGTAATAACTAACCAATGTGCATCAAGATGAAGCACAAGTGAGTGAATGATCTCTCCTGAAGTGTGACCTTTGACACAAATACACACCACACTCCAGGACAGGGGCTCCTCATGTGGAGTCACTGAGTAGGGGTCTGCAGGGATCCTTTCTGCATTATACTAAATGAGAAAAACTTTTAATTTTACTGGTATTTAATTTATGTGATTATACACAGTAGGAGAATCTCTGGAGAACCTCTCAACATCAGTGGTTATTGCACTTTGAGAACTCTCACGGGAGGAGTTAGGCTACTATTTAATAACACCAAAACATTATTCCACTATTTGTGCGAAGCTACATCAAACAACAAACATCCTCTGAAATGTGGTTCCTGCTGACAAAATCTTATCTCAAGTGGGTCTGTAGTTTAAAGTCTGTTTGTCTGGGGAAGAAAAAGCAGAAGATATTTGGGCAAACCTACACTCCACAACGCCGGGTAATTTACAAAACCAATAAACAACCAAACAACTGGTATAAATAAATCTCATGCCTGCCACTTAGTCAGACGGTGGCATGATGAAAGAACGATTGAGCAATTTTTAGACACATTTAGAGTAAATGCTGTCTGGTGATTGTCTCACTTCTCATTCAGCAGTCTGCAGAAAACACTATTATGAAACCTTAGTTAAATATCTTGTGACTAAAGGCATGATAGTGAGTGAACTTAGGGGAGGTTACATTATTATTATAATTGGTGCGTCAAATAGTATGGCAAAATGCCTGGGTGAACTTAGAGTTGATGGAAACTGTGTGATCTGGTCATATCAGAGATACTGGTTAATGTAGAGTATCTTAAAATAACAGATGACCTCGGTTGCCCAGTCGAACATCTAAGATAAATACTGACGTAACAGCTCTCACACAGCCATGTTGTTTACTCACAGTAAACTGCTGAATGCAACAAAGCCCTTAAAAGAAAAGAAGGTGGAGAGGAAGGGCAAAGAAAATGAAAAAAGTGTGTTGGGAGCTAAAGTAAAAGAGCTCCATTAGCATTTAATATTAAAGAAATGATGTTGTCAGTGGAAGAAGGTGATCAGACTTAACACCTAATCATTTCATGGAACAAACAACACTTCATCCAGTTGCACAACAGATGTATCCCATCATCTCCTGCCAAAGTTTAACATGTGTTTCAATTAGAACTGTCTAGGAAATCGCTATCTGTGTCTTCCACTTGGAGCACATCCTGTGCTCCTCCTTCTGAGGTCACTGACTACGTGCTCAAAAACAGGAAGTGTATGATTGAGTTATTTGCAGGCTTATCCTGAGCAAGACTGTATTTGTGACCACCGGCTTGATTAGTTTAGATTGTAGACTTTTGCGATAAGAAATTAAGCATTTAATCATCACTAAATTAAAGGAGAATGTTAGACTTTACAGATGAAGGAGTTTAGTTACAAAATTCTGTGTTGCTCAAGAGTCATTTGCATATTCTGTGCGTGATGAGTGTGAAGGCCGTTGTGTGTAGGTGTTTGTGTACAGCAGATGGCGGTGAGTCGGAGGGTTTTTTCACAGAAGTGACCTGCGGAGGAAAAGGCAGAAAAAATAAAGGGAAGGGAAACCTTCCTGAGCGTCAGTAACTTATCTTGTGACGCCTGCTGGGTATTGTTTCACTTGCTGTTTAGGAAGGCCGAAAAAAAAGACAAGGGGCTGCAAAACTAAATGTAACACATAAGCCTTAAAATGTTCTTGTTTAGTGTTATTTGTATGTGTGGCGACACAAAAAACACTATTTTGTCACTGCACTGTGACTGTTGTGTACTTCCCATAATTGACTTTGATTTGATTTTGCTATGCAATTAAAAGAAAAGTGCACAGCAGTGACATTATGGCTGCACTCACAGCAGTGAACAAGACAGGAAATTGTGTAAAAATGGATCCACATTGTGTGTACAGCAGGGACATGACAACAACTGTGGCCTCGCATCAGCATGATATCGTTATTTGACATAAATTGTTGGGATATAAATCTCAGTTTCACGCAGAAATCATATAAATCATCAATAAATTGTTTATCCATGCCATTTATTCTCTTCTGCCACATAGATCAAACTATGATTAATATTTGCAAATGGGGTTAATGTGACTGCAGACCCCTGGATAGCAGTTCCTGTGAGAGCTCTCAATAATAACAACAACAGCCAGAGGGTCATAACTGCCTGTTTACAGTCAGAGGTGGAAGGTCACAAAGTGAATGTTGTGTTGAGATGAGGGGACAGAGACTTACACACAAGTTGATGATATTATTTATGTGCCTCTTATCTGTGTGAAGGAATGGAGCATGACACCCATGTAATATACTCCTTCTTCTCACGCATCCTGACACACAAGTGGAGTGAAAACACACGAACATTTGTGGCGTTATGAAATCACAAATACTCCAACAAATGGATAAAGCGGCCATAATCAATATTTTTTATATTAACAGTGAATCACATGACTACTTGTATGGTAACTAGGACACATGTTATGTTTTACTCACATAAATTTCCCTCCAGATTCTGCAGTTCCTCTCATTTCTACAAAGTATTTTAGTTTCTTTTAGTTCATTGTTTTGGTTTTCTAGCCTGCAACTGTACTATTTTTCTTCACTCTCATTAGCGATGTTTTCAGCAGTTGTCAACGGGCAGCTGTTTTCAGTTAAAAACAAGACTGCAGCCATGCTAGCAGCTCCATGAGGCTGTACTTATGGGAACAGCTTTTTGTGCTAATGAGAGTTGCTAACACC
The DNA here is from genome assembly GCF_963691925.1 of Scomber scombrus. Lineage (NCBI taxonomy): Eukaryota > Metazoa > Chordata > Actinopteri > Scombriformes > Scombridae > Scomber > Scomber scombrus. Next base: position 7,377,427 of record NC_084984.1, read on the forward strand.
CTCACAAGAACCATTCTAACATGCTGATGCTAAGCAGGTATAATTTTTACTCTGTTCCTCAGATAAGTTTAGCATATTAGCATGCTAGCATTAGCTAATTAGCATGCTAGCATTAGCTAATTAGCACTAAACACAGTTAGAGGACCAGTGCGTAGCATTTAGTGGCATCTAGTGGTGAGGTTGTAGATTTTTACAACCAGCTGATAACCCCAGCTGAATTTACAGTGGCTGTGAAACTCGCAAAAAAAAAAAGAAGTGAAAAGGCCCTCTCTAGAGTCCGTGTTTGGTTTGTCCATTCTAGGCTACTGTAGAAACATGGTGGAGCAACATGGCGGCCTCAGTGTAAGGGGGCCAGCTCCCTATGTAGATATAAGGGTCTATTTCTGCCACGTCCTTTCCACTAGATGCCACTAAATTCTACACACTGCACCTTTAATAGGTCCCAAAATGTATTGCAATTCACTCTGTGGTGGACATCAACATTTTATGCTGATATTTCTTTATGTCCCAAAAGTTGTGTTTTTGTGAAACTTCATGTGGGCGCTAGATGAAAATCAAAATAAGGCATGACAAATTTTTGCATACATATATAAATAACAGAATTTGTAACAAATAATGTAATTCATATAGGTTGTTAGAGCAAGTATTAATTCTGTCATTCTCGTGACCAATTATTTTTAGAAAAAAATCCATGATAAGGCAAACTACTGCACTAACATGCATGAATAAACAGTGCCAGAAACAATGCTTTGTTTTTCAAATGATATATGTTGTAGGCATCAGCAATAAAGGACGGGGATCTTTTGAAGAGTGTATCTTTAAAACAATGATTTCTTAGTACCAATGGAAAAAAAAAAATCCAACTCATGCCAAGTTCCTAAAAGTCATTTGTCAAAAGCAGAAGACAAATGCTGTGGGAGTTCCTGGCAGAAAAAAAACACAAAAAAGAAAACACTGGAAATCCATTGTCAAGTGTCTTATTGTCAATTCAGCTAACACTTCCTCACACACACAAAGTTGGAGGATCTGAAACAAGGTCCTTAAAGGTGTTTACTTGTCAGTTAGTAAAAGGGTTAAAAGTGAGTTGGATGAGGTAGACACGCAGGAACCTAAAGGCGTGAGCGGAAAGCTTCTTGACTGGTTTTGTCTGGTTGAAGTCGGGCTGTATATTAACACAGCGGATTACAACTGGAATGCTGGTCTTTGTTGAAACCTGGGTGATGATGTCATCAGTACTTTCCCTGGCACCTGGGCAAGGATTCACAGGAGGGGGGCGGGCATTTTAAGGCGGCGATCAAGCTTTTGTAATGTGGCCTGATTAGTCACCTGACTCTGACTCTGACTCTGTCTTTTTTTTTCTTTTTTTAAAGTGTTTTCGACAAAAGACAGGCTTCAGTCAGCAGTGCCATAAAGATTAGCTGCCGGGTAAACTGTGTAAACACACTGACAAATCTGTGTGTTTGTGTGAGCTGCATGCAGGAATGTGTGGGTGTCAGTGTCTGCATGCTGCTGTGTAAACTGTATGATTTATGAGGAAAAAACGGTGACGATAAATAATAAAAACAGAGTTTCAGTGAGTGGAGATGATTAAAAAAAATAGAGACACTGAGTAGAATCTGTGTGAAATGGATAGAGAGTGAGAGACGGCGGTGAGAGAAAAAAAATCCAACTTAGAGAAAGTGTGTTGGAAAAAAAGACAGCGAGAGGGGGAATTAAAGGAGGACTCGTGGCAGAACCCACAGTGCTGATGTTAGCTGTCTGATCCACGGAGAGACAGTTGGCAGCAGACTGTCTACCAGCCACAAATGTACAGTAATTCAAAGCATGCGACGTGACGCCGTTCCCTGTGAGCTGGGGCTGCAGTCACAGCCCCTGCACCACCCAACCACCCACCCACCCACACACACACACACACACACACACACACACACACACACACACACACACACACACACACACACACACACACACACACACACACGCACACACACACGCACACACACACACACACAGTGAAGCAATATACCCTATAAAAGTAACAAATGCACCGAAGGCTCCATTCCACGTGATACAATTATTCACAGTTCCATAGCAAATTTGGGCTGAAGCTAATCTCATAACTAAATGGCATGGCGCCTCTTGCAAAAACCAGATCTTCCAAACAACTGTAAGGAATTCAACTTACTTGTGTCAGCTTTAATGCATCAAAACTTCATTAGAGGTCAACAAAGTTAATATGCAGTTATCACAATACACTTACAGTCACTAGTGTGTAAATAGGATTTATTGCCTCCATTAATTAGAATTTGGCAGCCACATAACTAAGCTTCTGTTCGAGAATATTCAGCACAGAGCAGTATTTTGTTCCTGTCGAAGGTCTGAGTTGGAAGATTTGCCTTGAAAACAGAGATGAAGTTGTCATGGTAACAGGGTAGAAACAGATTTAAGATTAGGGGCGTACAGATCAAGAGAGGAAACAAAAGAATAGCAGTAAAGAGTTGGTGAAAGGAAAACAAGATTCCAACTTTTGTAGGTTAGTTCTCATGAGCTTCACATGACTTGCATTTAGCCCTCCCCCCCCCCCCCCCCCCCCCCCCCCCCCCCCCCTGTACTGAGCGCTCTCCCTCCTCCCTCCTTTCCTTTGCCACTTCCCACCCCGCTCTCTCTCGACCCCCTCCTTCCCTCCCCCCCACCACCCCTCCTCTCCGCCGCGCAGCACAGCACATAGACTTCCTGTGTGTCCTGGCCTGAATGGTATGTGCATGGAGTGGGTGTCTGGGAGGCCTTTCATCCGGCATGGAAAGAAAAGAGAAGTCAAGAGAGAGGGTGAAGAAAAAAAAAGAAAGTGAGAGAAGAGAGTCATCTTTAATCCGTTTGAGTCAGAGCAGTTGTCCAGAGGCGAGTGGGGTGGGGCGTATTAGACTGGGGTGAGAGGGCTCTGCTTGTGCCAGGGATGTGTGTGTAGCGTCTGGAGGGGAAGAGAGAGGGGCCTGCTGGGAAAGCCTGCAGCCTGCCTGTTTGCCTTCCTGGGACAGATGACATCCGGCTAGGACATGGTGTGCACGGCTGAGTGAAGATACTAAACAAGGGAAGGTAGAATAGATAATAAATTAACTCAAGTATCCATGCTCAACTGTGGGAAAAAAGGACTGAGCATAAAGTCATGCATATTAATTTACACTTACAAAACAGTGATTGTGTTGCATACTGTACAGTAGAGCTGGAATCTCGCAGCTCTTGCAGCCTCGTGGGTGAATGCCGAGCTGCATTTGGCGTTGTCAGACAGGGTGTAGCTGGCTGTTGAGTGCCAGGCCTGATTGGACCCTACCCACACTGTGAAGGGGCACACATGCATGTCTGTGAGTGTGCCTCGTGTCATGGAAACAACCTACAGTCGCATGTGTGTGCATGTGTGTGCATGAGTGTGTGTGCACATGCACGCAGACATGCCTGGACAAGATAACCTTTCATTAGAAGAAAGCGTACAGTGCCATCTGCTGTTTAGAATGGATTGAGGTTTATAGTAATTGTTAGTTGAGCTACAGGAAATGCTTATTTCTTTGTGTACTACATTACACACAGCTGAAAATACATGTTTTATGGTGTCAGGGAAATATTATCCACTTACTTATATTGGTGATAGATTTGTTTTCCTAATTTTTATTTAACCCTTTCTGTATTTTGAGATACATTGTCTCCTTTACAAAGGAGGAGACCGAACAACAGGTGTCACAAAGTTACATAGAACAAACACATTGATTTACAACGGTCACATCCAACACAACAAAAACTATGTAGTTACTTTTGCCTCTTTATTATGCAATCAAACAGAATATGTTTGCAATCAAAAAATAAATTAGAGAGTCAACACTGCAATCAATGTAAAATAAATTTGATTAAAATGTGAATCAAAAACTTGTTTGTGAATCCGAAATGGGTAACGAGTGAGTGACTAGCCAATTGCCGCAAGTTAGCAGCTACAGGCTGACAAAATAATATCAATTTTTTTAACCCATTTCCACATCAGACAAAAACAATCTACCTGCACTAGTTCAGACAAACACAAACATTCTTGCTATTATGACGACAGAAATTATGAGTAAACATACCCGTGCATTGACTGTCTGTCCTCTCCGCTACTGCTCTGTCATCTCTCTGGACTTCAAAACTACTTCTCTCATTTACCAACAATGGATGTTGCCAAGCTGTCAATAGGGATGTGTCTTATATCTTTCAGAGTAGGTCATGCCCACAAGATTCAGGTCTTATACATTTTTCTAAGCTCGATATGACAATGCAATTTTCTTTTTAAGTTCAGAGCAGACTGAAGCATATACTATAGTGTATAATAATGATATTGAGAAATAGGATAAAGCATTTCACAAAGGTGACCACTGATGATGTCTTTGAAAATTAAAAAGGAACCTTTCTTTGATTTTTATTGAAATCCAAGCAAGTAACATGTACACATTTCAATGAATTATAATTAAATCATAAATGTAATTAATATATATAGACAAAGTCTATTTGCTTAGTGATACTGTACTACATTTAAAGCATCACACTGAGCTCAGTGTCACATCTTGTCAACTTTACCACGATCCAAATGTCTCCACCAGAGATTAAAGCACCGCCTGCTGGTTTTGCTAATATTCTCGAAGCTTCAGAGCATCTCACACAGCAGAGAGGGGCTACGTATCTGCTGCAAATGAATTCATAACATTGATATCACCATTATTCAAAGTGATTTGATGTGAAAGGAAATTTACAAGATACATAATTGAAAATTAATTCTTCACAGGTTAATCATTTTTAGAAATATGGTAGTTATGTAAGTCATTTGTAGTGAAAGGAAATCAGTATCTTACAGTAAGCATACTGAGATTTATTATCACCTCAAAGATTGTTTGCATAAATAACAGCATGTTAATAATAATTATATGCAATCAGTCTTCTGTATTAAAAAGTTATTTTCAAGCCTGTGATCCACATCTAGAAGCTGAATGGATAAAAAAGAATATTCACATACTTGCATTGAAAAACTGCATTGTATTACAGGAGCAAAAGATATAAGTTCACTAACTTTATTTAATGCTTTCCAATGTTAGATATGTCTATACATGAGCTTAACTACAGTGCAGTATATAAATAGGCCCCTGGTGTTGCTTTATTTCCTGCTTTATTGCCGTAGTAAAACTTAAAAACACTTTAAATATCGAATTTAGATGAGACACATACAAGCAAATAAAGTATGTTTCTTTTCTATTCTCCATTTTTATTGAGTTGTGTGATGTTTTCGTACTGTTAGCTTATCCGGTAAATATCATTTACCAAACTAAAATCATTTAATAAAAACATATGCTCCAATTTGATCCAACTGGTTTCTATAACTACTTACATGCAATGCCTGAAAGACTTGCAGTATTACAAGAGAGTGGTGTCTGTATTCACTTTTCTTTTCCCTCTGTTGATGAAATGCCTGATTCACTTCATAACTGGAATCCTCCCTCTTTGATTTGCTGCATAATGTGAATTATGTAACAATAGTCTTTCCCCTTAAAAAAAATGCTGGAGGAAGAGTAGATTAAAGTCAGTTTCCTCAACATTTGCTAAGAATCAGTAAAAACCAAACAGTGAAGATCAAAAAGGATCTGAAACCAAACTATGCAAAAACCATCAAACCATCATAAACCATATGCTTTCACTGCATATTTATTTCAACACAATACAGTATATACATTTTCAAAATTGCAAATCTTTGAAAAAAAAAAGAAAAAACGAACTTGGCCTAAGAGAACATCAACAGTGATAAGCAGTATGGCTGTAACACATTTCACCTTCTCAACATAAACATTCATATAGCATTTAAATCAAATGATAAGTACAGAGAATGTATGAAATGTTTAAAACCCAAACATAGATAAATGCATTTCACTGTATACATAATCATTTGAGGGATAAAATAAGCTTTGATATTCAACATTTTCAGCAGTATGTTATGATAAATAGAGTCAGAATGAGAATAAGATTTAAAAGGCAGTAGTTTTTTTCCCTTGAAAGAAAAGAAGATAAGTAGAAACAACAACCGAAAGGAAAAACAAATGCAGTTTGAATGAAACTTTCACCACATCTGATGAATTGATATAACTGTACTTAAGTTAGCATTGTTTTCTATATTCTCCAAAGCAATGCAGAGCTTAAGATAGTAGGCTGTGAGAAAAACACATTACATCACACATCGGAATAAGCTGAAATAGTAGCACTACTGTAGGCTGGATTTTCCAAGGACACGTAATACAGCTTTTTAAAAGTTACACACAACTTTCCTGCACACACTCACACTCACTCACACACACACACACACACACACACACTCACTGAGTCATTGCGTTTATGTAAAGGACACTGACAGACACACTGAGCATCCTCCGGTGACAGATGGTCAATTAATTTTTTTAAGCCAGTTCATTGGCGCTGTAGGTTCCTGGCATCACAGATAACAGGTTTAAATGCTTCAGTATTCTTAGGAAACACCTCTGCAGTGTATACAAGGTACAGGTGGGCAATGTGCATGGCAATGAACAACTCAGCTTGCATATAACATACCAGTTTCTTTGATATGGTTTATAATATAAAACATTCTGGTCAGACTCTCTGATGACACCAAACCCACATGGAGAGGCACAATTAGTTAGAAAACTGTGTTTGTGTAACGATGTTTGTGATTTCAGTGATGCACAACACATGTACTGTAACTATTAACATAAAGTTTAGCTATTTACTTTTAATTTTGTGTGTATATATATATGTGTTGATATGTGTATGTAAGAGAAAGGAGGGCCTTGAAACAGAAAAGTAGATGGAAAAATCAAACCGTGATTGAGTTCAATATGTCAGATTTTGAGCAGACTTATCGGAAACACAAAACAGAGGATTTTTAATAAGATTTTGGCAGCATAAACCCTTTTTTCCAAGCCTTGAGCCAAAAAGACAATTTTGGTTTAGGTTTCAAGGCCTGAATTCTGCCAAAAATAAAATCTATATTTGCAGAAACAGAATCCTGTCTAGAGTCATATTCACTCCAACATTGTCTGTAAAATCTTGACAAAGTTGCATAAATCGGAAGGTCGTTGCTGTCCGTTATGGATCTGCATAGCAAGGTGTGTTTCCTTTCCTGACTGAATACTGATCATTCTCTTATGTACAGAGAAGATTAATAAACAAGTACTTTCCTGTCTGAAGTCCTACTCTTAGTCGTTTGTGGGGGTTTGATATTTTTGTAATGTAAAGGATGGAGGAGTAGCTCCCGAGCATGTCTGGAATTGCTCTCTTCATTAATTCAGGTCAAATGCCCACAGACACACTTTATAGTGTCCCCTGTTGTCCTCCTTTTATGGATTCTTCTGGCATGGTTTTTTTTTTTTAGTCCAGTTCCTGCCCCTTAAAGGTCTCTGTACACAGCTGCAATGGAGCATCTAATTTCTAGAGATCCAAAGAGATCTGACTGATCCCATCCCAAGCTTAGATACAACTGTTAATACAATTAAATATTTGGATCAACTCTGAGGTTACCAGACATGATTTACCACACAGGACATTTTCTGTGATTCAGAAGAGAGGTCAACTTGTGATTTTGAAAGAGTCAGCTCCCAGAGCGATGACACATTGGTGGGGTATGTTGTGGATAATAGCTCAGGATACTGAGCCTTCAATAGTCCTTCAACTACTGTCCTCTTTTTAGAGCAGCGAATAATCTCTTTCCAAGGAAAGTGATGTTTGGCACCATGAGCCAATGCTGCAGATCTGCTGGTGGTCTCCTGTACCAGACTTTTAATAGGTATGATTGCTCTTCCAGGCGGCACTGTGGGAGACATTTGTTCAGTTGTTACTGGAATGTAGCTGTTGATCCCAGATGGAAGAAACAAGCATTAAAATTATCCATTTGCTGTAGAAATGTGAGGGCAACAAGCATACTTTCCTTTACTGACCTTTACTGGTGACTAGGGCACTAATGAAATGAGCTGGTCCCAGTCCACACTGGTAGTACCAACTCTGGTCATATTATCATGACAAATCGAGCATATTCAAACAATTTGATGTAACTTCGACAAACGTAATGATTTCCAGAAGTTTTGGGTCACCTCTATGATGGCTGCTATGGATTTGAAGGGTCATTAATATTATAGTGGGTCAGTTTTACTTTGGTTTATACTCAAACTCTCTGAAAACACTGTTATTCTACTTCTGTTGCTCCCTATACTTGATGTGATGAGAAGTATTATATAGATGTTGGTGTTTATCTGAGCAGCGGCTTTATGAGAAAACAGATGGTTTTGGCCAATTAAAAGCCGAAGCTGATTATAGAGCTTAATTGGTGTAGGTTAGCTAAGTCCTTGAGTTAAAAATTGCAGCCAAATCACCCTACTACAGTTTTATTGGTATACCCCAATAACACAAATACAACAACCAACAGACCCTTAATTAAATTATGGAAAAACACCCTAAATAAACCTTTAAAATGAAAAAAAGGAGAAGAAACTCTGCTAAAGTTTGTTTAGCATCTGTGCTATTGATAGATACTAGCATCTAGAGTTTACATCAGATGACCTTAAGGCTCGCCTTCAGTCAGGATGGTGTTATAATTTTGGATTGCCTGCTTGAGTGGGCCAAATTATCTGAGGGTTATATAAGAGACTGGTACTCTGCCTCAAGATGAGCTTAAAGCATCTCAAGAGAAGAAAACTGGGCGGACCAACTATTAGGCCTACATTTACATTAATTCAACCACTTCCAACCATGTACTTCTAAACAGAAGTTATGGAGAGGAGACTTCATTTTACTGACAGCTGTATTTTTTTCCTTTGGTCATGTGCTTTTTAATCCTGGTTGAACTTCAGATCGGGGTGTCCAAAAACAGCCACATGTATTAGCTGTAAGCTGTTAACTGTTAACGGTATGACTGCATGTGACAACTGAAGCGAGGCCTCCGTGTGAGTCTGTTTCCTCCAGGTGTAAATGTATTTCAAACTTTGGCCTTTTCACAGTGACCTTTTCATCTGATAGTGGGGAATCAGCCACCCACCTCTCCCCATCCCACCCTTATGGAGGCCTGTCCGTGCTTGTGCTGCTCTTTGATCCATATACAGTTGACAGAGTGACATAAGGTTGCTGATAGACTAGAGGTCTCCATTATTTCCAGTTTGATTATTTGGCAGTCATGGCTCACTGAAAACAGATTTTCTACAGAGATCCAACTATCAAATGAAATGTGGTTGGATATCTCAGAATATTTCCATGAATGCTCAAATCCATAGGATTCTGGTTTCCCACTGTAGAGCCAGCATGAGCACACTTGTATCTGCAATTTTTTTGCCACTGTGAAGATGACTGCAAACTGTTAACAAGTTTTTGTTTGATTATAGAGCCATGATAACAGTTTCCCGTTGGTCTTTATGCCAAACTAAGGTAACTAGATTCTTAAAAGAACTTAAAGGCATCATTTAAAATTTTGGGAAATACCTTTTTACATTTCTTGATGAGATTTAGATGACACAATGGATATCACTCTTGTATGAGTCTGTTAAATATAATGACTACAACCAGCAGTCAGTTAGCTTAGCTTAGCATATAGACTGGAAACAAAGGTATCCTGGCTCTGTTTCCTTGCGAAAAACTGATGTTACACAACAATTTGCAGTTTTATGTGCCAAAATATTCCTTGGCTGGACGCAGCAAATTCCCCGTTTCCATGCTTTATGCTAAGCTAACTTGGCTGCTAGCTGTAGCCTTATATTTAGCAGATGCATATTGAAGTGGAGTGAATCTTCTCGCCTAACTCTTGGCAAGAAAGGGAAAAGCTAATTTCCTAAAATGTCTAAATATGTCTTTAAGTACATCTAAGAAGGAAGGACAGCAGCATTATTTAATCTATCCTGGGTAACTCAGACACATTTAAACCCTTTTACAGAGACAGCGCAGAGAGTCCTTGGTTATTGTAGTTGACCAAGTTTGATAGATTTAGATTTTTTTTTTTTTTTTAAGGTTTAGACATCTAAAAAATGACTTTTTCAGCTTTTTTGAATGGTTAGCACCAACAACCTCAGGCATGTTGGAAAGAGGCATGTTGGTGGTATTCAAACAGTAAAACAATGTGATATGGACATATTGCAATGATCTGGCATCCAAGCTGTTTTACTTCTTTCTGAAAATTGGACTTTGTATGGGTCTCTGTTTCATCTCTTTGCTGAATGCATTTTTTGAATATTTACTGTGGCTGATTTCTTGACCGTACAGTATGTGGGATGCCTTTCAAGAGTTGAATTGATTAAGCAGATGAAAAGAGAGAGCCAACACAGAGTTCAACACAAAGTTCACTTTATTAAGTTTTTAGGGGCAGGTGGAGTAACTGAATGTGTGGATCGTCCTGATTGGGATACCTTTGTTCAAGTGGATGCTGGCTCTGCCTGGGAAGTGAAGACAGAGAAGACGGAGTAAAAGATCTCCAAATAAAGACGTCAAGGTAATACGTTTAAAGCTGTGATCTGAAAAACAAAAAAAATTGCCCCTCCAAAATTCAAAAATCAAGAAGTCCCAGGGGGCAAATACACACCACTCAAATAGAGTTTGCTTGAATTTGTCTGCTATGAAGACAAACGAAGCAGAGGCTGGTTGTTAATGGATGTTATGGGATGCAGTGCATTGCTGGCTGGTTTGCCAGATGCAGCACACATCACTAATCCTCCTCTGCAGCTTTGACCATGTTGTCTGCCTGTGGGGTTGAAAATGTTCCTCTCAGGAGTGCAACATTAGTGCCTCGGGGTACTACAGTGTATGTGCATGTGTGTGTCTCTTAATACTGATTGTTATCCAAGTGATCCACACCAATTAATCACTGTAAAAGCCTTCATGTGGGCATCATCAGATTCTTTCACATGCTAATAAGTGTGGACAATCGCTCTCAGTATCTCTACCCTGATTAGTATTGACGATATGTTCTGACAACATTAATATCCAATATTTTTTTAACCAAATGTTAGAGACACTAGGCAGAAAAGAAAAGCATTAGGAGATATAGGAAATGAATGACAACAGAATGACATTACACTAAACACTTTGAGGGCAAATGTCAGCATGTCCTATCATGGGAAGGTCACAACACCCGCCTGAATGGCAGTCTGTCTAAAACGTACGCCCTCCCATGCTGAGAGTCCTCTTCACACAGATATCCATAATCCTTGAGTACAGGTTATCAAACTGGTCTTCAAAAGTGTCAGAAGTTGACATTTCTCAATCAAAGATGGGTGTGAGATGTCTATATCCCTTTCCAAAATGTTTCACTGGTGCCTCTCAGTAACACAAACACTTCTCTCTCTTTCCTCTCTCTCTTTCTCAGTCGTTGCATGATTGCCGTCTGTTTGTACGTGCCATTTGGTTTAGCAGAGGTGTTCCTTTAGTAACAGTCCAAAACTGAGTTTCCCTGCTGTTTCCTCTTGCATCTCTTCCTCCACACCATAGGTTACCTAGCACAACTGATCATCAGTGTTCATGCAGTAAAGGTTCGTCATGATTTTGATCTGCTGTCGACCTGTCCTACCCAAGTTTAGTGAATTCAGAGTCCCGCTCTCCTTTACTGAAGCCAAGCGTGGCAGCCCTGGGGGACTGGACCTTGCCGATTTCCTCAAGGGCACTGGCCAGCGAATCCAAATCCCCTGAGTCCTGGTGTTGAGCTTCCCACAGACTCAGAATCACTGAAGATGGGCTCTCCTGGCATGCAAAATAGCACAGGTTCCTACAGGCCAGGGAAAAGGGAATATCATTTTAGTGTGGATCACATGGCAGAGAGTAATTGCTGAGAACAAGTAAGTAAGTTAATGGTGGTTTAGTAATGAAGTGATTGCTTTGAACTGACTATGATAAGACATTTTGGTACTACGATAAAATTGGAAGAAAACAGATAAAAAAAGAGGGAAAAATCAAAGCAGCAGAGGCTGAGATAACTTGACCCTCGTACGGGTCAAGCTCCAAAAATGCTGGATCCAACAATTTTCATAATCCAACTCCCCTTTGATCAAGGGTTGAACAATTTGGAAAAAAATATCTAATTACGATTATTTTGATTGATATTGTGATACTGTGATATTAGAGGGAATTCTAATTTTTACATCATTATTCTCATTTTCATTGAAGACATATTCAAATTATTATGATTATGATTTTTGCAGGGTCCTGTACCAAACAAAGACCTTTTCTTGAGTATGTAGGATAAAAATTGCAGTAGGCCATATTGCAATTTCAACAAAATTTAGATTAATTGTCCAGTGCTTTTAACAAACCCCTGATCCTTCAGTTCGTAACTCAAGACTTTCTGTTAAATTTTGAAATAGCCCTGGTGGCATCACTGATATTACAGTGAGTCAATTACAGTTAGTTGTGTAAAGATATTACACAGCTGTTTTCTCAGGCTGAGTAGTATTCCCCATGATTAGTAAACTGAACTGTATAAAATTGGTGGAGTGTCCCTTTCAGCATTCTCAGGGTAGACTCATTTTGTGTAGTTGCGTATAACACATACATTGTCTCCTGTTATTTAATAATTCCTGAATTTCCAACTTGTTTTCATAGCTAAAGAAATTAATCGTCATAGATCCAATCCAGACATAGAAATCTAGTCTTTCTGAATTAAAAACTATTGAAAAACCCGAAACATAGGCAAATAAACGTGTTTCTTATGTCACTGAGAAGTCCACTCTCAGTGTCTGTGCTCTGGAAGTTTCAAGTTTCCACATCACAACTGTATAAGCTGTACACTGGCTCCAAACCAGTTGAGATGTCGCAAAATCCTTCTTATATGCACACTTCTGTAACTCAGCTCAAGGTGAGCCGTGAGAAACTTCCCCCCTTCAGCAGATGATTTTGAAAACAGCCTTCTAGTGTCAAACTCTGCACATATATCATTCTGCACAGTGAAGCTCAAGCATCCAACTGAAGAAACAAGAAGAAAAACACATTTATGAGAGGAAGGAGAGTTTAAAAAAATGTTTTAATTTATGGACTGTTATAAAAAATATTATTATTGCTCAAATGAGACTGAGCAATGTTTGTATTTTAATTGGAAAATGTTCTGACTATAAGTCAGTCAGTAATAATCAGCAAAGATCAAGTAAATTGGTTTGACTTAAGACTAACAATACTGTGGGTACAGTAAAATTGAGTTAGTGTGAACATGTGTTATTTTGTGTGAGGAAACCAAACTCCAAGCAAGATTTCATTAAAACAAATGTGCCTCCTCTGCTGTTGTTATGACACCTATCCAACAGAGTGCACTGTTTCATTACAATGAGACCTTGTGAGTTCCTTTACTGCCTCTCTATTCTCACTTACTCTCCTCGGTATGATGACGCTCCCCAAACATTCAGAGAAATAATTACAACAATCAGCTTAACTAGGTAGGGACATTCCCATTACATGCTTCCTTGTGTGTTCGATTGGGTTGAAAAGGCTCTAAAATCGTCTCCCCATGCCTCAGTCACAGATGTTTGTTTTGAGACTCAGTTAAAGTGGAGTTCCTTAATCACATAGTTTCTGTCACAGTTTTCTCAGTTAACTTTTTCCCTCTCACGTTTCTCCAACTGGCAGGAGAGACAGAATACTCACTTTTAGTACTTTCTCTCTCAAGTGCTTGATGGAACTGACTGCACAGATCTGAGAGTCTTCATGGCTATAAGCGCTTGATTAATGACTTCTCTTCTGAAGCACAAATAGAGATCACCCACCACCAAACAACTAAAATCCACCACAGCCTACGCAAACACTGACCTGGCACCACCTCTGGAGAGTTTAGCAAAGGGGTTGGGAGGATGGAGTACATGCAAAGATGCTGCTAATGAGGAGTGCTAACATGAACACATTTTCTTGCCAGAGGCTGGCCTGTCAGCGGTCTGAGACCTTCCTTCAGATTTCTGCAAAACATGGCATCTTCTCTGCAGTTATTCTGCCTATGCTTATGTTGGCCCTTACACCCCCATCCCCCCACCCTCCACTCTCTCTCTGTGCATGTGTTTCTAGATCTATAATGAAATCAGCAGTGTGGTATGTTACCGAAGGCTGGTTGGTGATGAAAGATTAAGGCAGACACGGTGCCTAAATTCCATATTAAAAATAGTACTCAAAGTGGAGAGAGAGCAGAAGATACAGCATTTCTGCTTTCTAGTCATTATTCTATTATTCTGTCATAACACATGAACAAAACATAAGCACTGATTCATACAGTATATCCCAGTATTGTGTAACACATAGATGACTCAACGATAGCTGAATGGCAACTGGGTACATTGAAGAATGGGAATGAAATAAAGGCTTCATGGAGCTATAATTCATACCTGTCTATGTGGAGTTTCCGGGCTAAGAGCTGCCAGTCCTTCCCCTTGGCATTAGCGGTGTCAAAGGTGGCGCTGATTCTCTGACGGATGGACAGGGGGATTTTAAAGGCCCTTGACCCTGTCTGAGAGGTGATGGTACAATCCGACTGAGTGAAAAAGGGAACCACTCCCTTTTCATTCTAGTGGCAAGTGAGAAAGAAATAGGTGTCAGGGTGATCTTGATACTGAAGCCGAAAATCTCAGTACTTCAATATGAAGACAAGGACAAGGACTCAAGACAATTTGCAATCTATATATGAAAAGCTCCCTGAGAGGCTCATTAAACAAGCTCTTAAATCAAATCAAGAGTTATTCAGTGCAATAAAAGAACCTATTAACAAGCCGTATGACTGCCCACGTACAGAGAACAAATTGTCCCTTCCTACGAGTGCCACTCACCTCCACCACAGACGTGTAGACCTGGAGTATCTGCTCCTCGCCCTGGACCTGTCGGACACTGATCTTGCAGGAGAGCTGAGACGAGGAGGGGCTGTATCGCTCCAAAGAGAAGGCACACTGCAGGGGACGCTGGTTACTGGCCCACACCTGAGAAAAGGAGAACTCCTGTGGCGCGAGGAGAGATAGAGGGCGTACACGGAGAACGATTAAAGGGGAGACAACAAAGTCATTAAACCCCCCGCTAAAGACATTCGTTATTTGAATCCTGCTTTGCCACCCACTTTGCTGTTTACATGATTAATTAACTCCAAATGAGTGGCCTCTTTAGCCAATCACTGATGTTACCTAATCAAGCAGTTCAACCATCAGAGAGAACCAGAAGGCATTAGAGCCCATGGGACAAAATGTAAGAGAGCTGGAGTCATTAGTGCAAGAATATACAAATTGTTTCATTATTATTATGATTTTATTTACAGCTGCCTGGAAGAAATAATTAATTTACTTTATGTTACTGTTTCATTACACCCTACAGACTTGCTAGCATGTTAATCATTAAATTGATAAATAACACTGACCTAAGTCCACAATATTAGGGTATATACTATATGTAATTATACAAATTTATACCACAAAGAAGTAGAGCCCAAAGCATTACATTCATTCCCAAGTCATATTTACCACGATGTTGGCTTGTTATATCTTGTTTTCCCAAGTTCTGATATTTTCTAATATGCCTTGAAGCTTGTAAATGCCAATCTGTTGGATCAGGAACTGTAACGTGATTATGGAATTAGGACAGGGATGCCTTAATTTACCCAGCTTCTAAAAAGCTTCTAAAAAGCCGAAATATGGCAAAGAATCAGAGAGTTTGTGAGTGTATGGAATCTAAAAGTCCAATTTTGACTTCCATTACTATCTACTGTGTGACCTAGACAGTGGCGCTGTGAGAACAGGTCAAAAACAGTGTTTTACGGATGAATCACCCTCTCTTCAGATCCATCAGACAGGAACATGGCTACTTGTAAAAGCCTCCTTAAGGCAAGAGTAGTGTCTGAATGAAAGCCTACAGTCATTTTCCCTGTAGGACTCTTACACAGTGGCTCTTCCCTCTCCAAGAAAAGCCTTGTTGGTATTCTGGAGGCAGTATGGTGGGCTAATTCTGCTAATAGGATGTCACTGGTGGGATAAACATCACAGGGCAGAGCAGAACATGCAGCATGTGGACCCCTAGGAAGATAACTATGAGATGTGTGTGTGTGTGTGCGCCTGCCTGGCAGTCATAATTTATTTCGTGAGGGGGTGTGTGTGAGTGGGTGAGATAGCTAGCCTTAGTGATCTCCTGCTGTGCCCTTGCTGCTGTCCTTTGGCTTTGATGTGACCAAGTAACAAAAAGGGAAACAAGTAGAGGAGAGAGCTCTAATTGTGGAGCACAGGAGACATAGAGGATGAAAGTGTGCAGCTTCTTCCGATATCTGTAACCCTGACAAAGCAGACCTCGGTTTAAATTAAAAGTGAGCCGCACCGCACGTATACAGTAAACCTGCTCGCCGCTTTACAGTACGTTCTTTTACACGAAATGACAGAAGTTAGCAAACCCACAGCTAGAAGAAACCGCCTACCTGGCAGGTGGTGAAAGGCTTGATGCTCCAGAGTAACTGTGGGACGTCCTGGATGGACACCTGGAGGCTGAAAGTGTTCCCCCTGAACAGCATCATTTTCGGCTCCTCCAGCAGCCGCCCGCCCCTGCTGTGCTCGCCCACTGCCACCTCCTGAGAAGGAAAGGTGTTGGTTGTTTTTTTTGTTTTTTTCCAGGAGTGAGTAAAAGGTTAAAGAAGTAGAGAGTAGAGGTAGATAACATTTCGATATGGTTGATAAACTCAGTGCAAGACTCAAGTTTATCCTCACACAGGAAACACATGGACAAATCTGATCCTCACTGCAGTGCTTAATACCAAGGAATATGAATATGGTGAGTTGATTAAGCATTTAATTAATAATTGATTGACAGAAAATTCATCTACAACCATTTTGATAACTAATTAACCAAACTAATAATTTTTCAAGCAAAAATGCTAAATCATGTCCTAGTTCCAGCTTTTTAATTGTGAGGATTTGCTGCTTTTCCTATGTTCTATTTAACATTAAATTGACTTTATTTGGATTTTGGGCTGTTGATCAGACAACATGAGCAATTCTGGCTTTAGGAAATTGTGCTGGGCATCTGTCGCTACTTTCAGATGCTTTACAGACAAAATGATTATTTGGTTAATTAAGAAAATAATCAGCAGAATAATAATACCAAAGAATAACCCTGATATAGAGAATTCAGCTGTTTTGCATGAACTTAAATTATTTTTTCCAAATAAGAAACTCTTCTTAAAACCAGTTTCTGCAACGTGAGCATACCATTACAGCGTCCAAAACTCAGAAGAAATGAAATAAATTAATACAAACGAATATCCAAAGTAAGACTAAAACCAAAATCAAAGACTGTAATGCCAATACATGCAAAGAACCTTTTAATTTATGTTAGGTTTCATTTTTATCTGCTCAGTACTCCTTTGCACATTTAGAGAAATGTTGCGTCCATGCTGTAAAATAATTCCACTCTGAATGAAAATTAAAAGCAGAGTGGTGCAACTGCGTATCTTTAAGCTTTCAAAGCATCCCGTGCGATTGGCCTTAAAAGTCGAAAAAAAGCTCAATAGCCGCTCCCTAGAGCCACTGTTGCTCACGACATGTAACCAGACAGAAAATGGATCAAACTGACAGGTTGCACGAGTGACAAACCGACACTGCTAGAAGCCCCCGAAAAAAAATCAGATCAAGGCTGGAGCCCAAATTGTTTGTCAAACATATTGGTTGTACACAAAGACAAGACATAAACAGAGAAGAAAATCAAAACAAATGATGCAAGTCTTTTGTCAATATTAAACTTTGTGGCTTCCTGTCTTGTGGTATTGTATTTTTTCTCCAGATCTATGGAGAACAATACCATCTGTGTGCACGTTGCTGCTATGCACGTGAATGTTTGTGTTTACATTTCCTGTATATATGAGGGGGTGCAGGGAGGGGGCGGGGGGAGGGTCAGTCCTGCATGCACGGTGCTTACCCTCTCAGTCACATGGTGTGCAGTGAAGGGAAATACAAAGCGTACAGGCTGTCTTGAACCTGATCAATTCCTGCTTGAAGCTCACAGGGGAAATTAATTGTCGTATGAAGCACAAACAAAAGCCGACAAAAAAAAAGAGAACAAATGAACAAATAACCACGTTTGATTGATGGAGAGGTGGAGTGAATTGGCTCTTGGCACCAACATCCAATTTCTCTTTGTTCACATGCAATTCTACCTCTTGAATGAAGCCATAAGTGAAGCAGGACTATTGGCAATGCAACAGTGGCTGCACAAGACAACTAGTAGCACTACTTCAGAAAAAGCTGCGTCTCTACTTAAGATAGGAAATAAATTACTTTACTAGTTGTTTTTTTTCTTTTTTGGCTGTACTTATGTTTTTGAGTGAGCCCACACTGCAAGGAGAAGTGTAAAACTTTTCACAAAGCGCCACTCAAGAGCACGATGATGAGCCCGGCGCTGCATCTGAGAATGTGTCTCATTTTAACGTGTTCAAGCGCTCGTCACATGGAATGCAATGCTGAAACACATTTAATTAACAAAGAACAAATTAAATTTCGCAAAGAAAGGGCAGGGAAGCAACCTTGGAGCATCTGTTGTCTTTGTAATTAAAAGTCCCTCTTTGTCTCCTAGTCATCAAGCATCTCCCAGTGGCAATGTTACAGAACAGGCAGATCCTCAGTGGAGTACAAAAACTCAGACATCCATTCTTCCAGGAAAAAAACAGCCAAATCGACCAATCCTTCCAATTTCATTTTTTTTATAGATCATATATTTATGTCATACTATGTACTATAATTCGGTTGGAAATAATGAAATGTTTAGCCCTGCTAACTATAGAGTGGACAATGTCATTCTCTCAGTTCATCAGTTGGTCCAGACTGAAATATCTCAACAAGTATAGGACTTCCATTAACATTTGTACAGAGATTAATGGTTCCCAGATGGTGTACCTCAATGATATTGTGTTACAAATTAGGCTAAGCTGAGTTAAGTTAAGTTAAATTGAGATAAGATAAGATAAGATAAGCTAAAATAAGATAAGTTCAGATAAGATAAGCTCAACTAAGCTAAGTTAAGTTAAGTTAAGATAAGATGAAATAAGTTAAGATAAGCTAAACTAAGTTAAGTTAAAATATGATAAATTAAGCTAAGTTAAGTTAAGTTAAGTTAAGTTGAGTTAAGATACATTTTATGAGATAAAATTATAAAAACAAATAAGAAAAATAAAATAAACCAAAAAAATAAAGCAAGACACACAAAGTAAAACGTCCACACATAAATTTAAAGGAGGGGGCGGGGGTGCAATAAAGCAGTGACGAAATACCTTGTAAACTATAATGACATTGCCTTTAACCTCAGCTTTACTTTGTCTTTCCTCCATACCTGAAATGCATGGGGCGTGTCGTCCACACAGTAAACCCTGAGGGTGAAGCCCAGAGAGTTGCTGGAGTCCGGACTACCAAACACAGCCAGCCTCAGCCGCTTGGCAGACCCCTGGCTCAGCGGCTCCCCCACCAGGGCGTAGTGACCCGGATGCTCCAACAGCACGTGGCACCTCTGGGCGTCCAGCAGACAGTAGCAGGATGTGCTCTCCTCATCCACAGACATCACCTCCTTTGGACAGGGGAGGATGCATTAAGAGAGAGCAGATTTAGTTTGGATGCATTAAACACATATTCTGACAGCTAACAGTTCATTTTAGACCTTGCAAGTTAATTTTGAGAATATCTCAATAAAGGAATGCTGTCTTGTTGACGTTTTTTTGATTTTTGAGGATTCAGCAGCAAACTGTACAAAGCTGAGCTGACTGCATTGATTTATGATTCATATATTTCAATTACTGCCAAGAAGATGTTTGTGGGGGGGGGGGGGGCTTTAACTTAACCACCAAACTGAAAGCTCACCACAATTCAGCTTATGACATGTGAGTAAGGCAACTCTTGCAATCATTAATCGTGCAAGATATATTACTGTATCTATTATCTATTATTACCAGCAGAAAAATAAGCAAAAAGAGACATTTAAATTGTCATTTAGTTAGTTAACAAGCCATGAGAGGCATGGATCCAACATTTTATAATTGAAAAGTGACTCTATTGTTGTTTAGGATATTATTAAGACACTTCACAGACAATAAACTGGAACCTTTCCCTCATAAATAGACTCAGATAGGATCAGTAACTGTGCAAAGCTGAACGAGGGCCAAATGAATAATGACACATCTCACTAAACAGATGGGGATACAGTAACACTGACAAAACGGATTAGCAGGGTGCAGTTGTATCCGATGGCCAATTGCTCCTCATCTTGTGCTCAATCCTTCCTAAATCACTTTTGAAACATAACTGTGACCCACAGGTCCCCTCTGCATATGGCCTGGGAAAGGCATATAAAGCAATGCAGGATAATTTAGTGGCCCAGAGCTTCCTAAACCTGCTCCATTAGCACTGCAGCAGACATGAAAGATCTCCATGACATAGCTCATCCCCGCCAGGCAGCCAGGGAGAAATGATGGAGTCAAACTCTAGCGGTACAAAAGTGCAAGCTTTAATGGGAATGGCACTGAGAGGCAGACGGAGCGAGAGAGAGGAGGGGTGAGAGAAGGAAAGAGAGGAAGCGAGACCTCCATCTCCCTTTATATCACTAATTTCAGAGATTAGGTTTTGAGTAAGCATCCTTCCTGAGATAAAAGGCTCATTATTTCACAGCGACAGACAGAGACGGGTCACAGTGTTGCATTTTCTTGAGGAACATCTCTTCCTCTTTTCCTGAACCTGTCTGTATCTTTCCGTCTGTCTATTCCGTCTCTGCTGACTCTGTCTCCTGTTTTCTCCTTTCGGATGGAATATAACCCCCCGCCAGTGATGGGTCTTTTGATAGCTCCCTTTTGTGTAACACGTCTGCTGGCAAATTACATCTGTGTAAATGTCACATAGAGTGAAAGGACCCGGCTGGGATAGAGCCACAGGCCTTCTTGGGTCACGCAAGCTCACAGGCTCTGGGGTCACGCTGCCTCGATGAGGTCCCCAAAGCTTTTTGATGAGGTTAGTTAAACATTAAAAGAGCATCTTAGATACTCTGCTGAGAAGGCACAAGAAAATGGATAGAGGGTGTTTGGATTGGAGTCAGATGTCTGAACAAGTCTCCGTGAGACTGTGAAGTAGCTCTACGGGGCAGAGTTGAAGGACGTTTTCCGAGGTGTTATTCTACTGAAAGCTGGAAGTGTGAAAAAAATTCCAACAGCAGCAATCACTAAGATAGCACTATACTGCATTTCGAGCAATAAAGCACTAAATCTTTAAAAAAAAGAGTTTTTATCTGATATGGACCGAACACTGAGGCGTAAGAGAAGAATAAATTCTTTGACCTTTTAGCAGTTTTTATTAATATCATTTTTTAACTAGAACCATCTTCTCTTAAACCTTTTTACGAGAAGCTCTTGCAGATGAATCGCCATTGTTTCTATGGTTTATAATGTATGTCGCTATATTTGATCTTTATTTAAAAGTGACTCACTGTTGAAAGAAAAATAGTGATTTTCCATCTGTTACCAGGTAACGATGAAAAATAATAATGCTAAAATAGTTTAATCTAGTGGATAAACAGTATTTTTCTGGGATCCACATAAATCCCAAGTCACTGTTTCAATATTCATCTCACTAGCAGTCAGAGTCAAAGTCTCACTGCTCCCACTTTATAATTACTTTCAAGAATAATTGAGATGATACAGATTTCCTTATGCTTACATATATCTAGAGTTCTTAAATTGTACTTGTTGTGGTTTAATTCTGTGAACAGCTGCGTAGCAGACTTCCCAGATATGTGAAAGAGTAATGCTTTGAAACACCATTATCATTAAACTGGAAAAGACTATTGACTATTTCAATGACTAATAGCCGCCATTTGCATTTTGTCTGACATTTCTTTTGGATGTATGACAGCATGAGGTAGAGCTTGAAAGGCTGAATTTGATACAGAATGACGAATCTGAGCTGGCAACCCTGAAATCGGCTCCGTGCTTGCATGACTACACTGTGGGATGAAAATTTTCATCAAAGTAAGTCATAGCAGTTTATCAGATTGTATTGATATTCTGGCCACTGATGAAAGTTTTGTGTTTGCAATTCTTAACATTCTGCCTGAACATTTGGACCTGATAACTGAGGCTGAAGTTTAAGTAAAAGAAAACCCCTCACCTCCCATTTGTTGTCCTTCATTTTCCTCTTAAGTCGGATGGTCCAATTATCAGCTGCAACCTCAGCACAGTGGGCTATGGTCATGGCTATCGGACAGGACAGGTCAAGGCCTGGTGGGCCATACATGACTGCAGGACTCAAAAAGATCTCTGGTCCATCCTCGGACAAAGTGCTGCACACATAAAGCAAAAGGGAACGCAATCAATCAGGTTTGCACATAAAATACATTTGCCTTGGTGTTGTCTTGCATACTAATCAAAATATACAAGGTAAGAGAAAATACAAGCGCCACATTGACACATATTAAAACAACATATTTCATGATATTGCAAACATACTGTATATGATAAAATTAAGTCAAATTTATTTCCTCCCTATGCCAAAACAGAAAAATATCCCACTTATTTCAGAATGGGACAACATCAAGAATCACACTACTTATGAATCACTGCCTAAACAAACACTCAGATAGCAGAGTGTGACCCTTGCCTATGTAAACTCAAATCCTCGGACACTCATAATGAATCAATCCCTGACTAGCTGACACGCAGACACACAGATAGAGGAAGATTAAAGCACCAAGACTAATGGACAGTGGGGCTGGGGAGGACAGGCTTTAGCACACAGCGTGTAAGCTTTGTGGGTCGATGGAGCTTATGAAGCCTGCTCTGGCCAGCCCGGTGACAGATTAGCTGGGCCAAGCTGCTCTTGGCCAGGGGCCCAATCTTGGCTGGAAGCCCTGAAGACTGAGAGCAATCGATGGGACCACCATCAGTCATGCAGCTGGCCCGGCTGGACACCTCACATACACAGGACACGATATTGGTGCTGTTGTCACTGGAGCAGCATGGATATTTCTCAACATCATTAATACAGCTGCAGTGGAGACAAACCCTGACATGTAGGCACGGGTGCAACGTGAGAGTGCACATACATGAATGCACACAAATATATGAAGCACAAACAGAGCGAGAATGAAAGTACGATTTTTATATGTTACACTTGACATACAAACAAAAACACTGCAGTATACAGGCACTGTAACACCTGGCTTCATATATAACAGAGTCAGTAACCGTGTCCCAATTCCACACAAATTCTAAGCAGCTTTTTAGTATGTAGTTTGTTCACACACAAAATTAGGTATTCTCAGCCTGTATGCATATTAAACACTTGATTTTTGAGTGCACTGTTGATAGACTCTGCTGCCCCACAGATTAAATTTTTGTGAGACAGGATTGCTCTAAAAACATTTCAGAAAACACAAAAAACATCAGAGTATCAACCATTAGTCAATTAAACCATTAGTTGCCAAAAATGGAATGTATCACCAATTATTGTGATGATTGAATAATCTTTTTTTTAAAAGACAAAAAGTCAAAATTGTCTGATTCCAGCCTTTCAAATATTGATATTTTCTGGTTGCTTCAGTCTTCCATGATAGTAAACTGAATATCTTCAGGTTGTCGATTGTTGGTCGGGACACAAGAACACTTTTGTGTACGTCATCGTGTACTTTAGGAAACAGTGATTAACATATTTTAAAAACATTTTTCTACATTTTATAGACCAAACAACTACTCCATTAATTGAGAAAATGATCTACAGATTAAACGATGATGGAAATAACTTAGTTGCAGCTCTAAAAGATGCATTAATTGTTACATGAAAGAAGAAAAAACTAACTGCCATAGGCATTCCAACACAGGGACATTTCCTGTTAGTATAAATGTAAAAGTACATTGCTTTTTTGTATACAGATTACCAAAACTGTATACTATTAAGGCTGCAACTGACAATTACTTTCATCAATTAGTTTCCCAATTGATCGGTTAGTCTATCAAATATCAAAAAATATTGAAAAATGCAAATCACAGTTTCTCAGAGCCAAAGGTGATGTATTCAAATGTCTTGTTTAGTCTGACCAGCAGTCCAAAACCCAAAGACTATGAGTTTGAAATAATATAAAGCACGTAAAATCAGCAAATGCTCATATTTGAGAAGCTGAAGCAAAGAAAATGAATTAAAAAAAAAAGAATAGCTTTATTAAAATAGTTCTACGTAAATTCATTTTCTTTTGACCGACTTACTAATTAATTGATTAAATTATTTTTACTCTATGACAATTAGAATAAAGTACAAAGTGTGTACTAGCAGTTACACAGATACTGTTAATCAAAATAATTTAAAAAAGCAACTGTACTAATGCAGGATAGTTTCCATCCCTGAAACAATTACCTGTAAGACCAGCAAGGTGCATGTTGATGTATGAGTTCCCACATGGCACAGCGTGTGTTTGAGGATGTTTGGTTCCTGTTATATTAACAGTTTCTCATGTCGAGTGCTGTGTGAAACTTTAAGCTTCACTATATTGTTACCAATCAACACTAAAAAATTAAAAGAGGCCATGATCCACTGTCTAAAAATAAAATCACACTTCTAGACAGCACCGTAGCCCTGCAGCTGCACTTTTGTGCTAATCAGCTCCAGGCACAGAGGAAACCAAGGTTACCTGCTGCTGAGACTATGGTAATTAGCCAGATTGCCTGTGAGCAAAGATTAAAGATAGTTATTTAGCATCTCTAACTGTGGTTATGAGAACAAAGAAATATCACTCTAGGATGATGGTTAAAGTGTAGATAGTATATTAAGGTTATTAGTTAAGTCATGTCTCATATGTGCAGTACACACAACATCTCTCTTTCACTTTTTCACAAAATAGCATTCATCACATTCCCGGCTTTGTTGCTCAGGCTGCAATTAGGAATTAGGTTTAGTATGACAGTGTCTCTCAGGCTTTTACAGCAGTCAGAGTTTCACAAAGTTACAGACAAAAAAATAAGCCTTAGAGTTGGAATTTTTATGTTAACATTTTACTTAAAGCTATACTAATACATAATTCTATATGAGCAATGGATCTGACTGTGTTTAATGTGAAAGAGGTCACTCGGAGCGATGAAAGTTTTCACCGAACTTTGCAGTTCTCGTCAACTCTACAGAGCGATTTAGCATCATTCGGCTCATTGTTTTAGTTATACTATTTCGATTGACTGCCATCGCACTCGTCAGTGTTTTTTCCAGCATTCACAGACAGCTGTTTTCAGAAAAAAGCCCCTGCAGTAGACAGTAGACAGATCGACAGGCGGCAGATATTTCCCTCAGGAGTTGGTGGAGATAAACATAGAGTTTAAAGAGGAGTGAATACTGGACTTAAATTCATCAGGTGCCCACAAACACGATTAAAAAATAAAGCTTACATTGTTCTGTGTCTGCTGTATGTGGAAATAAGCAATGATTTGCTAACACTTTAGCCACAACAACTTCATAATGTAATAACATGTGAGTAGTGCTGTTGTGTACAGATTGCTGTGCTGCTGCCAAGTGGCCAAAAATCAGCTACAGCAGGTTTGAGGATAAATATAGGGGTTGAATAAGACTTCAAGAAGCTTAGTAAAGTATTAAATCTAAATAAAGTTTGTGAACTCAGTAAATACTAAAAAGACAGTCCAAATAATCTGAATCTTAAAACAACTAATACTCTCTTAACTCTGAGGCAGCTAGGATTGATAGTACAAAGAAGTTGGTGCTTCCTGCAAAGTATGCTAAAAAAACCCCAAGGATGATATAGCTCAACTCATTCACTCAGTCTTGTGTGAGTCACATCATATGAGGCATACTTTGTCACACACTATCTTTCTGTCCTTGGACTACAGTATCCACTGCCCCCTGCTGAGCTGGAGAAGATCACACACAAAACAACGCCACACGAACCCAGAGGACGATCGGAAGCTCTTGTGAACACCTGAAACCCGCAGCCAGAGCTGATCGATGCCTATTCTTTGCAGAGGAAAAGCATCGTCTTATGTAGATGGCCGAGGTTTGAATAGGAAGAAAGGATCCAATTTCTCCCCTGGACTCTGCAGCTGTCAGAAGATAGGGTTTGACTGACAGCTCAGTGGTGCACAGCTCCTGCAGCTTCTTAAATGACAGCCAGAGAAGTAAACAGCATCAGGCTTATCAGAGCAAAGCAGGAGCCTGGAGGGCAGCAGCTTGGCTGAACTAGGGAGAATTTGGGCAGGGGTGTGTGAAACCAGCCCAATAACTGAGCTCTGAGCCACAACCTATATATGACCTTTGATGTGTATCTTTAACCTATTTGACTTTGGGCACTTAGTGGGTGGGTGAACGTGAGGTGAGATGACAGCTGAATTTCAAATTGCGCCGGATGTCACGATCCTCGCGTGGATGTTGAAATAGAATTACATTGAGAAGTACGAGCTGTTAGCAGTGTTGTTAGGGCGATATCTCGCTAGCAGGATTTCACACAGACATACTGACACATTGACACTGTCTGCTATAAATCAAGAACATGTCCAAAAAAACCTGACTTTAAGTTGTCAGACAGCTTTTGAGGCTTCTGTTGCAAAGAAGCCAAATGTATTAGACTCCCATTTCAAACGGTTCTTATCTATCGTGCCATTTTCTCCTTGAGTAATAGCTTTGTGTGAATCTCAATGGAAAACTTACAGAATTAAGCTCCCACTGGCAGGGAACAGTCACCTAAACTTTGTAGCATATCATCTTCCAGATCAATAATCAAAAACCAGATTAATATCACCGATCATCATGACTTGACAAAGTTCAGAATATTCACCACTCTAACCAGTCATGATGGAAGGAGATAATGTCAGGTTATGTCTACAAACACAAAATAGGCTACCAGAGCCATAGAGTGTATATTTCTGTGCTGAGACAGTAGCTTAAGGCAGTAATGCAATCTGTGTGCAGCTGCCAATGTATTTGTGACACATCATGTCCTCCCCTGTAGTGTCTGCAAGATGAGGAAGGACCCCATGCTGGCTTGTGAATATGTCTGCATCTGTATGTGTGTATGCGTACAGCACATGTGGCAGTACATGTGTATTCTCTGTATGGGAGGATCCGTGTGTATCCATGCATGTTTGCGGTGTATGTTCAAGCAAAGAGAGGAGGAGACGCTGTGGCAGGATGAGAGACGAGAGATGTGGTGCAACGGGTTGAAAGATTAAAAGAGAGCAGCTTAAAAAGCAGATTGCTCTGCCTCAGTAAGAGTCCCTCACCTGCTGTCCTCCTGGTTGATGATCATGTACATTTCCCAGGTAGTGTCTTCTGCGATCCCCCCATGAGGCACCAACAGACTGATACCTGCAGAGAAGGAGGTATGCAAAAACTGATTAACACATAGCCAGACATGCACACACGACATACACACCTGCTCGACTGTCAGGTCTCTTAACCAGAGGTGACAGCCAGAGAGGTGACGGCCACAGAAAAAGGTGACTGAAGCAAGTCCCGAAGGTCTTGTGAATCAATGCTGCTGGCAGACTCTTTGTCACATACATATACTGAGACTGTGTCTTTCTTAGACACACACACACACACACACACACACACACACACACACACACACACACACACACACACACACACACACACACACACACACACACACACACAACACATTTTCATGTATGATAAACAATTACTGCCAATCTACGCTGTAGTAGATAAAGCCCCTCGAGGGACAGGATGATGAATGTAGGCCAAGAAAAAAGGGCTGCCTGAATAATGTGATAGGCTGAGCTTCACAGGTTTACATTATATACACTTATGAATATTTTCTTTATAATGTAAGTTAAAATAATTAATGAAATTTGAATTTATCTGGTAAAATGTCAAAAAGTGTGTATTTACTAATGCTCTTCATCCTCTGAAAAATGTTTGGGTTCGTCAGGGTGAGCTGCTCGGTTACAAATGCCAATGCTGTCTAACTTCATCACTTCAGTGAATAAATATATTCATGTTCATGTTATTTGGAAGAATCGATGACATTTTCACTGTGGACCAACAATGACAAGGTCAGAAAGCTTCAAAATGCACCACTGGATGCTCTGTACGATTTTAGCAGTGGTTTTAAAGTGCAGTTTTGTCTGAAATAATCTCACCTTCGAACAACATCAAATGGCAATCGTCCCGCAGCGGACTCACCTGTGTTAGGTACCACCAGTCTGCCTCCTGCATGGCCAAACACTGCAGTTGCTTTGTGATGAGGCCTGCTGGGAGTCAGCATGACTTGTGGGGTGAAAAGATTCTTTTCCCTTCTGCCCAGCGTTGTCCCCACTGCGACCCCTCTGTAGTCTGGAGCCAGGCCCCTTGGAAACGTCTGAGGGTGGGACATGACGTGGTACTCTGCCCTTTCTGCTACCCCTAGAGATACAATGAAGGAGTTGTAATTGTGTTGCAGTCAAACAAACTCAAAAAGTCATGAGATCCAAGAGAAAAATTGGCAGGAATATGGCATCATTGTAAACTAAGTCTTTCTATTGCGTAGCTCTTTTGAATATACCTCTTTAATTACATACGGTCACTATGAGAGACACAATGAGGCCTTGTAACTGTGGCCAAAACTTTCCAGACCAACGAATTACTCTCCAACTGACAATTTTCTTAACCAATAACATCATGTCTTAGCAACCAAAATAGGCATGGGTCATGTCCATGTGGCTGCAATAAGAGCAATAATCTGCATTTAAAAGGGCTTGGAGAATGGTGTCTTTTTTTAGCCTTTCCAAAACCAAAAACACAAAAGTAGATGTTTTAAAGGAATGAATTGAACTGTGTGTTTGTCTGCTTTAATACTGAGTGCAAATGTCATCATGTCTCGCCGACTAGCTTACTACCTACTGTGGAAACTGTGGAGTATTACTCTCAAGGCCAAAGAACATATCTCAATATCAGTCATAAACTACATCACTTTGTGGGTTACGGGTTTAAAAACAGATATTTATTAGATTTGGGGAGGTTTGCACTGCAACAACTCTGGTCAAGGCTATCTGAGGTAGCGTTATGTTAGCCAAACACATTGCTTGTCCTTGTCCTCAAAGCCTTATAGCCTAACTTATTGCTAGAAAAAGGGTTGAACCTAATAATAAGATTATTTTATACAAGAGGACTTACTATTTAGTTTCTCAATGTACATTTCTTCTACATTGACCAACAACTGGAAAGGATGCACATTTTTTGCTAGGAACATGTTACATGCAGCTTTAGCTCCAGTCTTTTAGCACAATGTCACGTAACCATTAAGTGCTTATTTAAGACTTCTTTTACTCTTTTCTCATTTTAAAACAACTGGAAACATTTTTTAAAAAGTTAGCATGAGACAGTGTTTTCAATAGATCAATGCAGCTAACACTATCTTAATTAGCTAGCTAAGTACATATGATCAAATCTGCCAGATGCAGAAGTCATTTTAGCCTGGAAAATCGATGGTTCTCGGCTAAAAATGAGAAACCTGCTTTTTTGTGATTTACCTCAGTATGAAATTGAGAAGTCATTGTTTCAAAAAAAGCACTACAAATTTTGAGTAATAAATCTGCCACTAATATCATATGTGAAGGGAAAGCTTGACAGGTGTAGAAACTGTTAGCTTTCTTAGAGATGACTGTGTGTGAGAAACGAGTTCAAGGCAAAATAAATGATTCTTTTGACTACTGTGTAACTTTTTCCCCTCTCCAAAAAGCAGTTACCACAGTCTCGGGCTTTCGAAACAGTTCTATTTTCTGACCTTTGATCTTGAGATCAGGCAACGGGTCAAGAAGGGAGCGCTCTGCCATCAACTCCTTGTCAATGGAGTCCTGAAAACACATGGGGCTGGTGTAGGTACGTGACACTGTCAGATCGGGTTGCATGGACGAATTAATAAGCAGGGGGTTTGCTGAAAAACACACAAATATAAAAAGTAAATTACTGTCAACAACTAAACATCTTAAAGCAACGATTAAACAACAATAAAAACCTAAAGGGTATGTCATGACAACTGTTTTTTTATCCACCTGTTGCTTTAATATCATTGCCACGGAAACAATACTGGCGTACACTTTACTGTAACAATGTCTATTAAAAGTGACAAATGGTAAATAACGACGGCTGGGATGAAGTGATTTAATTTGCTGTTGTAATTTAATGTTATAGTGATTTAATATGATGATATAGTGGTGACAATAACCTGAAGTGTTGTCATTGGATTAAAGTATGGATTTATTAACTGGGTTTATTATGTGAACATTTACATTTTTCTGTATGTTGTGTGGGTTGGGTGTTGCTGTAGCTACAGCTCGTGATACACCAAGTCAGTCACATATACGCAGCCGTTTGTATGTATGTTGCATTGAAATGAAAATACAGTGATAAAAGGGAGAGTTAATTCTCTGTTCTGGTTTTATTATAGGTACAATAAATATGTTTATTGTAAACTGAAAAAATGTTTTGATTAATGACTCATTGACAGCTGTTTTAGCAAGAATGAAATGACATTGGAAGACACAATTAAGTACACAGTGTAGTTTCTCTTAATTAACCAAGAAACATAGATGGCCAATTTATTTTGTTTGGAATTAGGTGAGCTATTGCCACAGTGACTCGTGACCAAGGCTGGGATTGCAAAAAAAGTGTTGAAATGATTACTTCCTAACTACTTTAGCAGTGTGAAGCAAAATGCAACACATAAGGAGGTGAGGACATGTCTCATTTTGTGGAGGTTTTTTTTTTGTTGCTGTTGTAGCCCCTCTATCAAGCGGAGCGGGGACCAAGATTAAAGCTTTCCCTGCCTCCTGCTGTGTTATCAAAATTAACGTTATGATGCCCTGCTGAGAGCTGTTGCTGTGGCGACCCGTAATGCCAGCCGTGTAAAAACATGGCCCAATCTGTAGGCCAAAACACACCTCACTTCTGAGCTCTGATGTTTTCAGAGACACAGGACCACAAATACTCCATTCGGGAGCCGAGAGGATACAGAATATAACCGCTAATAAATTACATTTTTAATTTTGGAATCATGAATAATTCATTGATGTTTTGTTGCATGCAAGATAACACCAGAACACCTTGCAATGCCACAAATGGGCACACAACTCCGATGAGACACCATTAGTTGCAAAATGTATGGTGCTAGTTAAGAAAATCTAAACAGTAATAGGTAAGTGTCTCATAGTAAATTGCTTTAAAACACAAAATGTGCTTGTTACCATACGTTTCCAGTGAATGTGTATTGTTTGGGGCAAACTGATGTTAGCAATAAAGCATTAATGCATGTATGTGTGCTTTATAGATCAGGTTTTAACTGTATGTTATTGGACATTTAGTGCACTACAGCAGAGACAGCAGAAGTCTCAAAGGGCTCAAGTAAACAAACTAAAAAATTAAATTCAGTCAATTTAGCCTCTAAGGACTTTTAATAATTGATGTAGTTATATCAGAATACAAATAAACATATGCATAATTCAAATATACATACAAATACATATTAATACAAAACTGTAAGGCTTGCTGGCATGTTCTGTATATTAAGTTACACACAAGGACATTCATTCACCTCTGTACAGGTGATGGCTGGTACTGTATTGAGGTTTATAGAGACAAGCAGCAAAATAAGACCTGTGTCTGGTCTCCCTTCTCCATTTGTGTGGAATAATATTTGGAGGAGAATGTTACTGTTACTGAGGTTGATGCAATCTCGCTGTATTAGCAAACAAAACTGCAGACTTTATTTGACAGGGCTTATTATTTTCTAGGATTTTTTTACTGGTCTTTTGAATTATCAACATGATTAAAATAATATGACTGCAATCACTTACATGCACAAATAAGATATACTAATGCACCAAATAAATGAACAAACAAATAAATGCATTGTTTTAGCAAAGACTCTTAATGCTCTATTATCATGAAGGTTTCAAGTGCAGTTTATAATGCAATCCCAATGGCATTTTTAATTACTCTTGTACTCGTGCCTGTTTGGTAATTTTTTGCATCCAAATTAACCCACTTGTGCCAAGGTGGGTGTAGTGTCGCATTTGAGGTTGTACTTATGCAAAGTGGGTGGCAAAGTGCAATTGTGGTAGCTGTTTTTTTAACTGCTCTTTAACAACCTCTTATTGCAAAGTCAAGTGAAAAGAACATTTTGTGTGAAGTTTTGCTCTTAGCATGTTAATATATATTTAATTCAGATTTTTTTTTAAATGTCATGCTATTTCAAATTCACATCAAAACAGATTTTTTTTTTATGGGATAAAGGCAGAGACTGTGCTGGCCTCTGATTAAGATTTAATCAAAATGATCATACGCAACAGTTGGATCTACATCTACACACTTGTATGAGGTCCTTCTCTTTTAGTGGATTTAATACCTGTAGCTATCATACAGCAGCAGGAATGATAGGTGTGTTTAATCTCGCTCCATTCTGATTGATGGGGTGTGCTGGGTCTAATTATGCAAAAGTCAAGCAGCGTGCATATCTTAATTGATAAATTAAATCATCCAACATGGTACCAGTCTCTTAAAAATGAACCACAAAACCACACTAATCCACATATTCGAAATGTATACAGTGAAATATGGGAGGTGTCCCCCCCCATCCAGGATGTGTCCTAAACTCCATCAAAGATCAGTACAGGAAGTATTACAAATGGAGGGTTTTTCCTCCTCTGTTCATTTTCTAACACTACATGTGGTGCATTTGAGTGAACATCTTAAGTAAGACATGTAGTGAATGAGTCAGTGGTTCACCTTGGCGAGAGGTCTTAAAGCTGAAGGACTGGAAGCCCCCGGTCAGGGCGGAGGAGTCGATGACGTCAACGCCGTACTCGCTCTGGCTCCTTCGGTAAAGAGTGACAGCGACGATCAGCAGCACCACCATCACCACCCCCGCAGCTAGGCCTGAGTACAAGGCCACATCACTGCTGTTCTCCACACCTTTGGAAAGTAAGAATGAGTAAGAGAAATGAGAATCTCTTCCGAGTGACTTTTTGCTTTCGTGTTCTGAGCCTACCACGCTTAATTAGGGAGCTAGGAGACATTTTCGCCCAAAAATAAACTAAAAATCTGTGTTGCTTAAAAATATCAGCACAGTTGAAGTTGTGAAAGACTTTTATAGGAGGCAAGTATACCTTTTTTGTTTTCTATTGCTTGTCTACCCTGCCTCCTGATGCACAGCTTCGTTGTTCCATCCTGGAGTGTTAAAGCTACTAATGAGGAACCTCGGAAGGAAGGCGATTATAATCAACCCAGCACCTGACTGTCATTTCAAACACTGCTTGGCTCTGGTGTTTGAGGCACTCTGCGTTCCACTGGGATAATGTGACAAAACCAATTCATTAAATTAGCTCATCGGCAATGATTATGCTATATCTGGTCCCACCAGTACTGCAGCGTCCAACACCACAAAGAAAAAGAATGAGTGGGAAATAAAGTGCCTGCTAGCTTGTTCTTGAAAGATAATGAGATCTGCGCTGAAACAGGACATGCTGAGAAATCCTCTAAGTAGCCTAAAGCTCAAATGAGGAGAAATTGACAAAATATGCAAAGCGGCATTAACAGCTACAGTAGCAGGTTAATTGAGGGCTTGGGAAGTTTTGGCAGTCGACTGCATTCTTTTCCCCCAGTTCTGACAAACAAAAATACACAACTGTGTTAAAGGACAAGTAAGGAGAACATGTGCCTGTGGCAGAGTAGGTATCAAATTGATTTTTCACTGTGAAAACTATGCAGCAGCTATATAAACACATAACTGTCACTTTGGACAAAAGGCTCATTGCCCCACACAACAATAATACATAGACTACATAATGGATAATTAAGACACAAATATATTTTTTTGTAAAATGTAATGTAGTGTGATTTAATAGAATTGGACCCCCACAATGTTTATTTTAACAATAAATAGTGACCCAAAAATATAAAATAGCAATTATCTTTCATTGCTGGATAGAATGAAATTGACATGATCCAACATACTTTATGTTATGGATGCCAATAGAGGAAAAAACACTTAATAACCATCACAATCCTCAACAATTTTACCTTTGGTCACAGAAGCATTATGTATTTTATTAATTTTTTATTAATGGATTATCAGACACAGAGACAAAAAAATCCAAGGTATAACATGTAAAAGTGAAAACACTAAAACCAAAATGCAATCCTAAAAGACCAATAACACATCAACTCAATTATGACAAATTTACATAATAATACTTCAGAAATTTCTACTGTGTGACCAAAAACATCATAACCAGTCTGAAAATTAAATGATCTTAACAGGAAATAATTTATATTCTTATTTTCTCAAATTCCTGCTAGACAAATAAATGTATTTGAAAGCACCGTGATGAATTACTAAATTGATAAACACCTGGATGTGTGAATCATTTGTATCTGAAATAACATCTTGTCTCTATTTCAGGTATAGTAGAATTCACTAATCATGCATACTGTGTTATTTTTCATATCCACACATGTTAGAGTGATTAATCTGTCTTATACTATGGCTACTTGCCAGCCATTTAAATATTATCAGTTCCTATTTTGTGCCAATACTTTCTCTAAGGGTAAAATCCCAAAAGTCTTTCACTTACTGCCAGTTCACCATGCTGAATGAACAGAATGGCTTCTGATAAGGACTCGGATTGTCGAGGCTCTCAATGAAAACATTGGGTTGGCACTGTTCTAGTCAACAATGAACTTTATGGCATTTTACTACTCCAATAAATAGTAGAAAGCGTATCCTAGCAACAGCTGAAATAAGCAGCCAGGCTACAATATGAGTGATTTATTATGATGATGATGACAATGACACTAAGTAAGAGCAGTGCGGTAATCTTAAATTAATGAACACTCTCCAGGCAACAGAAGAATACAGAATATAGTATTCTCTGTGGCCGTAGTATAAACAAAATCATTGTACATCGTCTTCCAATCGGAATCCAGTATTCTTTGAGGCAATGGATGTACTGCACGCTAGACAATGACATCATTGTATGAATCGGGTATGAATTACTTACTAGTTCTTAGTGCTACTTAAAGGGAAGTGCGGTAGGAAAAATGAATTATACTAATTCATTATGTGTTGTCAAGTGTTATTGGCTATATGCAACACTGACATTATATGGAAACAATACAGTAATTATGGTAGATACTTTTTAAAGTTATGATATGGTACAAAACCTGAGGGGGTACAGTGAGGTAACAAAAAGGATGGAGGGGTTATTGATGAACATATAAAATATATGGGTTAAGGGTACTTAAGGCAGGGCAGTGATGTATTATTAGTTCTTACTGTGCAATTAAAGAGTAAAAAATATCCCACCAAGATATTTTTTATTACTGCCTGCATACCAATTTCTTACTGTGCAATTCAAATAATTAAATAGTAAATACTAAGTTCATCATTAAAGCTGCATTAACTGATTTTTTGGGGCCAAAAGGGTTAGGGGTGTGACCACGAAACTGAGGCATGTTGTCGAGGCATCCTTAGTGTATAAATGCCATTAGCAAAGGAAAAAAGCATTTGCTTTAATTACACTTCATCCATTACTATGAAGAACAGCACCACACTGTAGTCAATTCAAAGAACATAAGCTGCTAGGCTTTATAGTGGGGTTGTGTTCTGCAGAATATCAATAATGTTAACACCGTCATTCCCAAATGGAAGTTTTGTTTCCCAGTAAACACTAAAGCTTAGAATATAATTTATTTCTCCTTTCCTCTAAAATGCCCAGTTGTTACTCACTTGTTCCCCCATAGTCTTGTTTTCTTTCACTGTACCTACATTTAGACCCCGGGAAGAATTTTATAAGTACCTCATTCACACAATGAAGTTACTGAAAATTCGTCAGCTTATAAAGTGTTACCAAAAATAACACAAGTAAGAAAATTGAAGCTGAAGAGAAACTCACCCTGTGGTTTAGCATCATGTAGCAACTTTCGATCTGCAAAGACAGAGAAACATCAGAATTTGAGTTTCTCTATAGCCTTTTTTTGGATTTCTACAAGTGTTAATTAGTATTTAAAAGGTGTTTAATTACTTTTGTGTATGCATCCATGCCTTTGTGCACTGTATGCTATGCATGTGGACTAACTAAGCAAGTGGTTGAATAATGAAGATGGATGAGGGTGCCGGTAATGAACATGATTATAATGATGGTCATGATGTAGCCCACACTGCCAAAAATTATGAACAGTAAATCTGTAATGACAAGAATACAGTGGCACCGACAGTAGTGTTGCTTAACTATCTATTTCTCATTGTTGGTGATGTAACTCACTTTGTGTGCACAGGCCGCTGGTGCAGTTCTCGGTAGCCAGCGCCACCCCATCACACAGTCGTCCTCCATGTTTGGGTTCTGGATGCGTACACTCTCTACTCCGCTGCCTCGCACAGTCTGAACTACAAACTGACCACTCGCTCCACTCTCCCCAGCTGCCATCCACTGAAGGGATCAGATATAAATACACATTTTTAGAGAATGCAAGGATACATATAAACAGATTTGATTCATTTAATATTCTCTTGAAAATTCAGGAGAAAACTCTTTTGAGGTATGAGCTGCAATACTAACTTTACAAAAAAAGAAAAGAAAAAGAAATCCAACATTTTCTTCCT
This sequence comes from Scomber scombrus, assembly GCF_963691925.1. NCBI lineage: Eukaryota > Metazoa > Chordata > Actinopteri > Scombriformes > Scombridae > Scomber > Scomber scombrus. The sequence continues at coordinate 7,414,054 of NC_084984.1, forward strand.
CAGAAGATGTTGTGCTGTCTGACTGACTTGGAGCGAAAAGACACTCTGCTTATGGCATACTCCATCAAGTCTCTTTTCCATCTCCAAATGCTCCAAAGGTTTCCTTCTTCCCGCTAATCTAAACGCAAATGCACCCTGTTCATGTTAAAACTCTGATGCGGAGAAAGAATCCTTTAGAAGGAGGCAGTTGGCAAAGAGGAGATAATGTTTACCGGAGTGCACTGCCTTCCCCTGATAACTTTTTTTTTTCTTAAACCTGATGAGCATTTTCTTTTATACTGGTGCTGTGGTTGAAATCATAAATTTGGGCTTGTCTAGAAAATAAAACACTTAGGCAGAGCAGATTACAAGACGGTCTTGGAAACTGGAACTGCTGCCTGGCTTACTCTCTCACAACCTATAAGCTTCTGCTGTTTGTTCCTCTCCCTCAGGTCTGCTACCTCTCTCTGCGTACTCCATACATTTTCTCACATTTTGCTGTTCTTAAGGTCCACTGCATAAGATTTCAGATTCAAACCACTGTCACTATCAGTGGTGGAGACGTGCAATGCATTTATGGTGAAATGTAACTAGTTGAAATGAGGGCTTTTAGACTGATTTTCTACCTTCCAGGCAGCCACTGCTTTCTGTTAGTTTTAGCTATTAAAATCAACTTACAGAAACTTGAAACTTGGTCAGGTGATCACAGAGAGCACTTTGTTGCCTTTTATTATTGTTACAATTACACTATTGTTGCATTGAGATGCATTTATGAGCAAAGAGAAACCTCTCCATGGTGATGTGTTCAAGGACATGCTGACATTTGGAATTCCTATAGTTGACTGTCACACTGAGAAATAGATGCAGTATTTAACTTATCTTAGACCACAAATGATTGTTCTTACCCTTTTTTGTTCAAATTAAACAAAGTAGATAAGCTTTGACGTGTTAATTACTGAGCATTAGAAGTCCTGGTAGACTAGTCAGGCTAGCTGTTTTCCCCTGTTTTCAGTCTTTATGCTAAATTAAACTAACCACTGCTGGCTGTAGCTTTATATTAAACAGACAAGAAGACAATAAGCTATTTCCCTAGATGTCAAACTATTCCTTTATTGCAAGAGAGAAGCTATTTCACAATGAATGCAAATGCCTTCCAAAGCATCAAATCCTTGAATGCACCACTGAAGCATATTTACCCAACAGCTGTAAACTTTTCACTTGTCAGTTTCCAGTCATTAGCTGGAACCAGCCAGGTGGTTTAGAGTCATTGTCATGTCATTGTGCTTACCTGGACACAGTGTGTTGCAGGTGCTCTTCTGTACCGACATGCCCTCGCAGAAGGCTCCTCCGTTGAGAGGAGCTGGATTTGTGCAAGTGCGAGAACGTTTCTGCACTCCGCGGCCGCAACGTACATTACAGGGGGACCAGTCTGTCCACGATGACCAACCTCCATTCACTGCATGTGCAAAAGGATGAAGGGGAAAAGGATGACAAAAGACCATATGTATGAACAGTGGCCTACATTCAGGATTAGACATTATATTTTCATTTATGAAAAGAAAGCACCAGGGACTGAATCCACTTGGGTTCAGTCAAAAGCGACAATATATGTCTTATCGGGAAAAAATATAACAAAAGTTGTCTTTAAAGGGATGATCAATGGTGTCTTCCCGTCTGTCTACTCACACTTCTTCCTCTGATTTGTTGCCTGAAATAATGCGGCATGATTGACTAATCAGCTCATTTGCTGTCATACGAGAGGAAGAAATACTAGTATTCCACTACTGTACATCTGTCTGGGGCTATTGGGACTAGTAAGCCTGTCAGAGACTTCATTAGGATTATGGAAATTAAAGTCTCCCTGCACTCAAAAAAATATGCTTCTCTTATTGTTACTTTACTTGGATGTTTGAGCTTCACTGTGCAGAGTGATGTATGAGCACAGTTTGACACTAGAAGGCTGTTTTCATGTTCATCTGATGAAGGGGGGGAAGTTTCTCTTTGTAGGAAACTGTAGTTTGTTTGCTCTGGTCCAAATTAGTGGTCGGTAAATTTGGTTAATTTCCCCCTTTGTGAAAAATCCAAGCAAACCAAAATGCATCACCAAATGTCACAGGAAGAAGGTCTTCTGGCCAAATGCAATCTTCTTTGCTGCACTTGCGCAGGTCAGACCTCAATTCATTCTCCGTCCAGCTGCTAGCCATTTTTGGTTTTGCTCATCCGAATCTCAGTATCCATAGAAACACTTGGCTACGGGAGCCATTTAGCTCAAACTTGCCGAGTGCGCTGAGTAGCTGAGTTGGATCACGTTCCCACCACAAACAAACCACTCCAGGTGTTTGTTTCGGACCAGAATGAGGCCACTTCCTCAAAGGGTCCCAGTGCAGTTGTTTTGAACTGCACCAGAGTATGATTGAAGTGTTCGGAGCTGCCCAAATGAATCGCTCCAAAGGGGGAAAACGAGCCAGAATCTGACTCAACTGGACTAAAAAACATGCCAGTCTGCAAACAGCCTTTCACAACAAGTCTGACAAGTCGCAACAAAACACTGAGAATGGACTTTTCAGTGAAGTAGGAGACTTGTTGTGTCCAGCAGTTGAACTTCTGAAATGAACATTTGCATATTCATAGAAGGAGTAGATGTCATTTTACGGATTATAACAAGGTAATTGAACTTTTTTTGTTGAAAAAACATATTAGACACAATTTTTAATCAAAGCTGAGTATTTTTTTACGTATCTCAAAACATGCCTGGAGGGAGCTCTTTAATGATTTATGGGCCTCAAACAACAAGGTGTCAGAAAGAATCAGATGAGCAGCTAAATGCCATCTCTTAAAAAAATAAAAATGACAGGAGCTGTAAAATGAGCACTGAAACACAATTAGCAAGATGTTCCTCCGGTGCGTGAGAAGGTGGTGCTATCATGACATTATATTTTCACTTATTCTCCTTTGTCTCAGCAGAGCTCTCTACAGGGCAATAAAAATGCTGAAAACAGCGTGCTGGCCTGCAGCTATACAAAGGTGTTTAGAGCTGGCAGATGAAAGCCAGGAAGCTGTGACAGCCCACCTCACTGCCTTTCCATCATTAATAATTAAGTTCTTGTAAATACTGTGCCTGAGTCTCCTTGTTTTTACACATGAGGGATCACTTGCCCATTATGTTCTTATTAGCCTCTTGTGTGAAGAACGCCACACGCTGTGGTTCAGCAATACCTACTTTATTAATGACTTCTGGAAATTTGGCTGAGGTGCCAATTTGACTCTCTTATGTAAGCAAGCAAGCTGTTTAACATTGTTTTTTTTTTTTTACTGCAAACCTGAAAGGACTCTTCCTTTTTGTCTTTTTGGCAGAGACAGAATCTAACTTTACTCAAACTTTCTTTTGAAAAATAAAAGAAGGTATACCTGGAATTTGATGACTTACCATAAACTATGACAGTAGCTGTGGCACTGCGTCTCTTGGCCACGATGTTGCTGGCGACACATGTATAGTTTCCCGAATCGGAGAGGCGGGCTTCTGAGATGATAAGATTATGGTCGCCTCTTGTATCAATGACACCGTCCGAGTTCAAAGAGTCTTCGTTTTTCAGCCATTCCACCTGAAAACAGCACAGAATACACATGAGTTACTCAGTAGGTTAAAGGCTTTCAGGTACACATAAGGACATTTGAGGATATAACATATGAAATAATGTGATTAGTGCTCCAACAAGCCAAATATTACTCAGTAACTTAATGGTCTGATATCAAATTCTAAGGTTATAATGCCACTCTCACACCAGATACAGTAGTAGTGAATGTTAAATGGTTAAAGCTAAATGATAAATACTCCCTTTTTCAGGTATGAGTGACTATTATGAGGTAATGCAGTTGTTTAGGTTGTTCTAATATATTTTAATCTGATGTTTCCTACAGTATATAATGAGCTCAAGTACCTCTTCATTTGCACCACTCCAATATGTTATTATGAATGGATTATAAAGTGGATGTTATTTAACACTACTAATGATATAAAAGTGGAAACTATTAGATTTTTAAAAATATAACCACACAACCATGTATCAGTTATTATAAGCTAACTATTTCAACTGCTTATGCATTACTTTCAACTTAAAAAAAACAAACTTATTACTTTTAGATAAATATGTCAACACTGTTTTCCCTATTTTCTATTTTACAGTTTCAACTTCTGTGGAAATTTACTTAAGATCGTTTCAATTTGACTGCTCATTTTCCTTTGTAATACAAACACTGGATATATTACTTTTAATTAAATCACAATTTTTTATTTTTTAGTTGCATTTACATTGCAGATTTAACTTCTAGTAGTCCTGTTCAACATCTCTACTTGATGCTAGCAGCTTGAGACTACTTGCACAACACATCTGTATATCTGACCAAACTGTCTGCAGTCATGTTGCATTGTGGGTAATGTATGCACCAGGTGTTTACATGAAGAGGAAAGCGTGGAATTAAGATGATATCTCCGGTTGTGCTGCATAAATGAAGGGACACCTTGTGACTGCAAGACTGGAGGTTTTGTGGGAATAGTGTAACAGACTGACATCCCCTCAGAGGGAGTGGAGCACTGGGTAGGTCACATCTTCCACTGCTACCAATTCAGAGGCCGTGTAGTGAGTGCAAGTAATAAGGAATTACAAAATAAAGGACGCTCTGTTGATGCTCCTCTCCTTGCATGACTGCCCCTGTAAATTGCTATTAATGTGCCACAGGATTGAGCTTTTCATTGAGAGAGACGAGCTGGGGCATGAGGGAGTGGAGTTTGATTTATGGCAGTGTATTTGAGGATTAAAAACTCCGCCCTAGTGGGAGCTCCATGTGTTTGTGCATGCGGTTGTACTCTAGTGTGTGTGTGTGTGTGTATATATATGTGTGTGTGTGCAGTGTCCATTTGCCAAGGGAATATAACAACAGCCAACAAACTCAGAGATTGCTTTGCTCTTTCGAAGCACCCTGGATGAAAAAAATCGAGCTGGGAAATCAATAAATCAAGAGTCATGTTGTCACAAGCGTTTTTCTTTCTTTTTTTCTGCTTTTGATGGCCCAAGAAGTCTTTCATCATGTGCCTTTAATTTAACTTTTTTCATCGTTTGGCTCCAGACCACCCAACCAACCACTGGTGGGCTGCTTCGATGGTTCTATCAATCCTTTTTCTTCATTTTTTCCCTTATTTTTTGCCTCTCACTATTTCACACCTGCAGTGTCTAATCAACCCCTGCGTTGCCGTCCACGCCGTATTAAATTCTCCACAGCTGCGAACATCAATCTACTCAATTATGCAAGCAGTCAGTTTCAACCCTCCACAGTGGAAAAACAGTGAACACTTTCAGTTTAATCATACAAAATTCACCATTATCTCATGGTTTCATCATACCGATTTCTATGCTCACGCTTCACTGCATTTTAAAGGATTATTTGTGCAATATAATGTTTTGCTTCAAGCACTGACTCTATCTATCTATCTATCTATCTATCTATCTATCTATCTATCTATCTATCTATCTATCTATCTATCTATCTATCTATCTATCTATCTATCTATCTATCTATCTATCTATCTATCTATCTATCTATCTATCTATCTATCTATCTATCTATGATTATATATGAGTTTACTTTCTCTAATTGACTAATGCAGCCATTATCTAGTATCTGAAAAGTAGTAAATTAACCTTGACATGTAGGGTGTTTGTACTTTATCACCGTCTCTTAAAAATACGGAAGCCGAAGGATGACAGAGGTGAGCTCTGTTGTTTTTAATGGGGTCACATTTGTATATTCCCTGCAGTATTAAAAAAAAAAGAAGAAGTAAATCTACCTCAAAGGCATCTCCAATGTCACCAAGCCCTGCTGATAATTAAACTTTTCTTTTTCTTTTTTGAAGTGATCAACAAATTACATTTAGAGGAGAAAAAAAAATCACACTTCAGCTCTTAAACTCTTTTATTTTCTTCACTCTAAATAAAACGCAGGTTATTTTTACTTAACTGCTGATGATGTTAGAAAAGGTCAGATTAATTAAACTGCGACGAGCTATTGGTCACCAACTATCAGAGAAGAACAACTTTTATAATTATGTAAGTTCTATAAAAGCTATGAGGTCAGTTTTGTAACAACACACATTGCATATACATTATGTTTTAAAGATATCAACTTACTAGTTTTATCCTGCAGCATTAGTAGCAGGCAGCTCTAAACAAATGCGATGGAGTAATATCGTGGGGAATTCAATGAATTGAAAATTAACCCTCAACCCTTTGTTCACGCTCAACACAGATGGGATGCATATTTATAGAGGAGCGCTGAGATTAAACTTGACATGTACCAAGATTTAACCATTATGTTGAGTAAATTGAATATATTTCAACCGTTAGTGGATAATAAGTCACCTCAGGAAATACACATTAGAAGTAAATGCGACGGGCTACACTGTATTACATACAACATTTTCTTCAATGACAAAACTAATGTCTATCACGATGTAGCGAGAAAAGTGACGAGCTGGATGAATACAGCTATTGTCTATTGTGCAGCAATTTTTTATTAATCAATTATTAAAGAAATGCAGATACATTTTTCTTCATCTCGTTTACAATGTATCACAAAGACAGTGTAAAGTTATTGATGCGCATTCAATTTGTGTTATTCAAAGACTTGTATGTGTGAAAGCTAAAGAAGGTAACAGAAATAAAGATGAAACAGTAACACCTTTCTATTGAATACACTGTAATACAATATAACAAATACTTGACTGTGTTACCCCTGAGTTAAATTATCTATCATTTCTACCTGACAAAAAAAAAGTGACATTACAAGTTTCACAAAGGTTAAACAGGGGCAAAAATGTGGCGCATGACAACTTAAAAACAAGAAATATTAACCTTTATACTTAACAAGAAAGATTTCTCAATGGAAATAATAACAAATAAAATAAAATCAATTCCTAACTGCTAATTTACAAAAACAGACTGAAGGAGGATGCCTGTGGTTGCACTTCTGGGATCCTTTTGTCACCAGGGTGTGTTTACTGGAACAATAATGTGCTATTTAAGTGCATTCATGAATGCCAGAACCGTGCAACCACACTTAAAAGACCACAACTTTCCAATCAATCCTCTTGAGTTGGTATCGATAACAAGTCAGCTGCGTTTGAGTGTTGAAATATTGATTACTGTGGTATTGATCTGCCCTTTACTAAGGACTATTCAGTCACCCACTTCGCAACACTGTTGAATTGTTTAGGATGCTTTGTGTCTCTGACACTTTGTGTCCTTGTCCCCAGTATTGACAGTGTATTTTAGTGTGAATATCAGTTGTAGAAGAAGTATTCAGATCATTGAATTACTTTAAATTAAAGCATCAATACATTCATGTAAAAATACTCAATAAGAAGAAAAAGTCCAACAGTTAAAATCCTACTTAAGTAAACAAAAGCATTATCAGAAATATGAAATTTAAGTATGAAATGTAATGATATTACAAGTACTCAAAGCAGTATAAAAATGATGCTTGTGAGTGATTATTAAACATGAATATATTACATTATTAGATCAGAATCAGTCTATAAGCATTTTACTGCTGTAGCTGGAGCACATGAAGCTATTTTTAACTACTTTATATATAGATTGGCTTGAAGTTTAAAGTGGAGATCATACTTTGTTGGAGCTGCAAAAATCTCATACGCATGTGAAGCTTGATAAAGATCCAACTAGACAGCTTATTTTCATAAGGTTGAGAACCACTGGTTTCATCTTTAACAATTATTATCTTATATTTTCAAAGCTTATCATTTGTTTAATGTAACTGATTGGGCAATGGTGGCAGTGGGTTGATGGGGGAAGAGAGACCGCGACACAAGAAGGAACTGTGTCTCACAGTTATACAGTTATACCACTAGTAACTATCTAACATCTCCCTCTGAAATTCAATGTTTAATAACAATACTCAAAGTATGTATTGTATATATAGTATATACTGTATATGTATTGTTGTTTATGTGTCTTCATTTGTACTATTTTTATGTTTATTGCTTTGTTTTTTATTAGCTAGTGTGTAATCCTGTTTTTTCAAAATATTACAAACATTTTTGCTCCATATGAACCTCCTCTTTCAAAAACACCATGTGTGTTTTCTGTGTGTATTCATAGATGGAGATGAAGAACTCCTGCTGCCGCTACCCTAAAATAAAAATATGTTTTTTTTTATACTGCCTTGGTGATATCACATTTCAGAAAGTTGAGTTTATGAAAAAAAAAAAAAAGAATTTCTTTTATAAAATGGAAACCTCGACAGGAATCTGTGAGTCTGATTCTTAATCACATTGTTGTAGAGAGCGTATAAACTAAAATTAAAAGTTGCAATAATAAAAAGTAGATGTAGAAAGGTGTAACTTAAAACCAGTTAACATTCTCAGATGTTGTCTCCTTTAAAGGAACAGATTTGATCATGTCTATTGCATTTAGTTGTTCTGTGATTGTAGGAATACAACTTGTGAAATCTGTTTGGTGGCGAGTTTCCATTTCTTTTGGAGTCCTTATCTTCAGGAATTCTTACACCCAACTAACGGTTGTATGCTGTGGTTGGCTTTTCTGTCTCATGTTCTTGCTTTGATTAATCCTTCTCTCTCTGCTCCTCCTTTGCTCTTTTCTAGTGTTAGCTGCAGGAAGTGTATAAACCCAGAGTGAGATTTGCATTCTGTGTCAGTCCTAGAGTTTCCCCTTCAGGGGAAAGCGATAGAGAGATGCACATGCTGATGAGAAGGCAGGGACAGGACAGGCTCAAATGAGCCTGATAAGCCAGTGCCTGGGGAGGACAGGAAACGGATTTGCTTAATTGGCAAATTTGTTCCACTTAGATAGCAGCAACCAGTGTTGAACTACACCACACCTAACCCAGCAAACCAGGCCTTACGGCAGTCTTCTGGTGTTGAGGTCACTATGTTGACCATTGAACGACAGCTAAATTAAACTGAAAACTGATCATTAATAAAACCCTTAAGGAGAATCAGCAGTTTGTCCCTCTGAAAGTTTTTCGCTGTAACTTTTGTCATGTTTGGTAACAGTTCGTTTTCAGCCACATGAGAAAAAAAGAGAGCAGACAAAATGAACCTATAATGTATTGAAGGCAGCATTAAACGGTTGTCCACAAACCACTGAGCAGTTTCATTTTTCTGATAGCTTCAAGCTGTTTGAAGATGTCGAGATGAGAAAGCCGACAGGCCCGGAGCACTCTGTGTTCATTTTCGTAAAGGTAACCATCTTAAACTCGACACACAAAAAAAAGCATGTCCTGTTCAAGTCATTCCAATTCCTCCCTGCATCGAACCTAAAAACTGAAAGCAAATGTAATGACCTACATTTGCAATCATTTAAATGGGAAGTGAAAGCGACATGAAGACAAAGCATTGCGGTAGGTTTTGTTCCATCTGATTCAATTAAGGTTGAGTTTCATTAGCAAGCGCCCTCCTCCTTTCACTTCCCTCATGCCTCCAACCTTCCCGCCTTCCCTCAGTCATGTATGGCCTTTTCTCGATGCAACAATGACTTTCATGAAATCACATTAAACAAATGAGCCCTCTAAATCTGACAGCAGCATATTCTAGAGGCGGGGGCTGGCTAAACCCTTGTCGTGTCCTTGGTTTATCTCCACACCGTCTCTGGAAATGTAATGTTTATCACTGAATAATTACATTTTAAGCACTTCAAATGACTTTGGATGAGAGGCCTGATGATTAATTACTCTTGGTAAAGAATACTTGGGCGGTTAATGTGGGGCTAATGATTGTAAAACAGTTTTTTTTTTCTTAAGTTATTGGAGACGCTTTGTTTTTGTCTTGACACCACCAAACTTTTAAGTGTACAAAGGCAGACACAGCTTTCACCTCACTCACTGAAGCTGGATGTAGGTTTTTCTGAATTATCAATAAACAGTACAAACAGATGTGTGATAGTTTGCTTCTATACTCTGACCTTAACATGAACTGTTCCCACAGCTGGATGAACTAATCTCTTTCTAGGTTCTGACAAACACAGTGTATCCATATGTAAATCAGTTATTAAATACATTGGAGTAGACCTGCAATGACAGACGATTAATGAATTCTTCAATATAGTAGAACGTTTTTTGATAATCAAATAATAATTGTAGTAATGTTTTAAGGTAATATGTCAAGTATTTGCTGCTTGCAGTATCTAAAATGTAAGGATTTGATACTTTAAGGTGACATATGTGGCAGTAAACTCAATATCTTGACCAGGGGTGGAGCTAAGGGATGGGTTTTGGGGCTGAAGCCTTGTTGGAAGTCACTTTTTTGAACACTGTCTTCAACCAGCTGCTGACTAAATCTGAGTGAGTCTATAACAATTGTGATTTAAAGTGAAAGAAGACATTCCAGTTGAGGCATTGTTACAGAGTGAAATATAGTTAAAAATTAATATATTATTTTTGTTATTGTTTTGATTTAATGCCTTATTGTTGTCTATTCATTTATATGTGCATTCTTTTTGGTAAATAGTTAATAAGGACCAAAATAATTACTACTACTGATACTAGTGATGTTTGCAGTAGTCATACAATGCAGTAAAAATGAATTCTGCGTATGTGAACCATCCAATAAAAAAGTGCTCTGGGCTGAGCCCACGATCTTGACATTGGTCTCTGGGGAAATGACACTTTTTTTCACAATTTTCTGATATTTTATGGACAAGACAATTCATTTATGGATCTACAGAGTAATTGGCAGATTGACCAATAATGAATTTAGCCTTGAGTTGCAGTCATACGTTGGAGTGATAAATTAGGCTATGTAGTAACAGTTATTTTGTTGTTAATGGGTTAATGGGAGTGATAGCCATTTCTTATATACTGTAGATACATTTCTAAGCTGCTTCTTAATCAATATTTGGGCCAAAAAATGTTTTTGGACAATATTATCTCTTTTAGGGTGAACCGTTGCTAATCTAATCCCACTGTTGAGCTTAATCCTTAATAGTGTAAATGTTTTTAAAAATATTACATCATAGGGACAACTGCTTGTTGCAATACCACACAATTTTGTCTAGCAACTAAAAAAAAAAAATTACAATGTGTAATCTCAGTTATTATGTCTTTTAGTTTCTTATGATTCCCTTGCTGTTTTCTTAGAGCTACATTCATTATCATTGCCATTATGGTTTTTGACTCTTTGCATTTTCTTCTTCTTCTTCTTCTTCTTCTTCTTCTTCTTCTTCTTCTTCTTCTTCTTCTTCTTCTTCTTCTTCTTCTTCTTCTTCTTCTTCTTCTTCTTCTTCTTCTTCTTCTTCTTCTTCTTCTTCTTCTTCTTCTTCTTCTTCTTCTTCTTCTTCTTCTTCTTCTTCTTCTTCTTCTTCTTCTTCTTCTTCTTCTTCCTTTTCCTCTTCTTATTATATCACAAACCCAAGTCCATTAAGAGGAAGGATTTATGTGAGAAAAATAAATGTTTTTGTACTATAACCACGGCCAAATATGTAAAAACACATCACAGTGAATACAATACAATACATTCAGTCTATAAAAAGTGAAGCCAATTGAAAAGATTTGGCCATCTTGACTCTTGTCACCAATAAACTGAAGCAGACTTAAGCTGTTTTACTATGATATATTCTCCGTGGTCTGCCTTACAGTGTGTGCAGATTATTGCCTCTATCACTGCTGGGACAGATAATATGGCATTCTCTGATTTTCATTAACATCCTGCACAGCAGCCCAGTAAACTCCCGGGTGGCTTAGTTACAGCGAGATGCGGATAAAGTTCTTCTCTCTCTCACTGTTAGTGTTGCCTCTGAGAACACGAACAGAGCAGCGACATAAGGGGATTTCCAGCTGTAAAGTCGGCTGTACGGCGTTTGTGTCTTAAAACGGCATGCAGAGTTGAAGCTCATTTCATTTGCATGTAGTCAACTGAGCATTTATTGTCAGTCACAAAAATTAACCGTTCGCATTTCCTAAACACCACATGTATTAATTTCCAGCAGGATCCTTTGCAAATTGCACAAGTATGAAAGATTCAAATAAATGTCATGACCAAAATAAATATGCAGCAGAATACAAATACAGTTCAGCAGATCACGCTGCATCATGACCTCAATTCCTTCAACCTAAACTGTAGCTGAGCCTCGGCTTCTCTCTGAGCCAAATTTCACAGAGCTGGTTACAAAAAAAGGCTTTAACCTTTCAGCAATGCCTACAGTCATGAAAAGAGAAAAGTACAGCCACATCCCCAACTTTGGATGTGAGGGGTTTTTTTCTCCCCGGTGCAAGTACAAGAGGGAGCTGGATTTGTCCCTGCATTATTTACTATTACCATTCTCTTTGTTAGTTGGAGTCACATTAATGAATGCATGAGGAGTTGCCTCTTTGATGACCACAATGCATGGGGGAGACTCACGGTACACCGATGCTCCATTTGTGTGAGCTGAATCATTCATCACACACCACACACACGCGCAAAATGCACAATCACAGTTTCACCGGCATTATGTGTGCTATGGAAGGAGTCCACTGTCATCTTCAAGGAATCTTAAAGGCCCAGTTTACATTTTTCTTTGTGATCAATGTTTTATTATAACAGTGCAGGACCAACAATGCAGCTGGTAAGAGAAAAAAAGTTTCTGCTATAAAAATTTCTGATTTATTTGCAGACTTTCAGCTTGAATTTAAGATGAGGAGTGTTAAATCGCAGCTCTTTTTGTATCGTCCTTCAATATTAGAGGCTCAAAGGTCATTAGAAATGCTTATATAAGTGATCACATTGCACATTTGGTTAAAAAAAACCTTTTTAATCAATCATTGTGTGAAGTCTACAGTTGTTAGCAGATAAAAAGTTTTTTCCCCATCTGCCATGTCAGTGCTGCAGTCTTCTTCGTGGTTGTTCACTTCTTGTTTCAGAGACTTTTTGGTGTCATTGTAGTTTGTAGCAAGTGAAACATGTATATTGAGGTCAGGTGACTCGACAAGTAAAGTTTAGCCCCAAAAAACTCCCTGGTTGACTTGTCTGAGAGCTAAAAAACATGTTATGTAGCTGCCATTCATCTATGTTTGTCTGATATGTCAGTATATTCAGATACTATCTTGTTAAAAGCATAAATAATACTTTTGATCAAAGGGTGATTCCACCTTAGCGTACACTTTGTGATGTCAAATGTGCAGCAAAACAAAACTATTTCAAGGTAAGGTAAAACAGTACATTCTCAGTGGGGATGTATCTGTTCCAGGCACACATTTATGATTAATGGAGGAAAAAATATCTATTAAGTATGCTGTCTTCTGCTTGTGAGTTTTTAACTAATTTTTCTGTACTATTTTCTCTGTACAGAAAATCATAGCATAGTGAGAAGCTGTACTGTTATAAAAATGTATACAAATATAATTCAAACAAAACAATCCTCATATCATTAGTCACCACAACAGACAAGTAAATACTTTAATTACCGGCTAAACGAAGACAAACCTAGCAGCTCTAATTTAGTGCAGCAATGCAAGCTCATGCAAAGGGACCCAGGGCTCAGATTGAAGACTGTGAAACTCATATCGCCAGTACCGATACCAGTTTCACTGATTTACGCTGAAATTACGCAGTTTTCTACTCATTTGCACATTGTAATGCAATCCCATAAACCCACAAATCCTCCCACGAGGTGAAGCATTTTTTTGTTGACACTGTGATGAGATTTGATTCATAGTCATTTTTGAGGCTGGAGTTAGTTGTTATGTTTGATTGTGTGAAACATCAAGATTATTTTTAATAGTCTGTCCTTGTGCAGGGGAAACAGAAGTGGATAAAGCATTTGAAATACCTCTAAAAAGTACAGTTGTGAATGGGAACCAGTTCTAAATGATTAATAATGCATAGCCTGTTCTCCTATGGGTGCTTAAAGTAATATGTTTAGGATCACTGCCATGCCATTAAAATTTGGGAACCATTTATAAAAAGAGCCATGAGCCATGCACAGTTGAAAATACATGTGAACCAACCCAAGTACCTGAAAGTAAACTCTTTCTTTTTTACTGCAGTGTTTACATATATTACTGCTGTCAACAAAGCTTTAACCATTAGTCTCATCAAACGTTAATAACTTATTAGTCAGTGTATGCAAGGACATGTCAATCAATTTGGGAGTAATAGCATGGTTTCAGTCCTGTGCTTTGAAACTTGCTGGTAGGGCTGTCACTTTGTTTACGTATGGTTCACGGGCTGCGCCTTAAAGTAAATGCAAAGCTTCAGATGCTTGGGTGCACAGGCTTTGATAATGACATATCTGCCTACTGAGCTTCCACATGAAAGTCCACATCCACTCAACATCAGAGTGCGGCACAACACTCACCATTGAACAGGACTGTCCGTGAGAGTCTCATTTCATATTCATAGTAAAAATTAAAATGGCAATGACAGCTGCTCGCTTTCAGACACACACACACACACACACACACACACACACACACACACACACACACACACACACACACACACACACACACACACACACACACACACACACACACACACACACACACACACACACACACACACAGAGACTCGGAGGACAGAGCGAGAGAGAGGGAATGATATTGAGTAAAATGAATACATGACATCTAAATAAGTCATAGACCTACATCCTTTTACCAGAGAACAAAGCAGAGAGCATAGCATTGCACATGGATAGATATTACCACCAGTATATGAATGATCACTCTAACTGGAACAGAGTGAGCCTGAGAATCTAAATGAATGGCATCTGCAGCTCATCAACTGCAGCTCTGGCTTCTAGTAAAACTGAAGAGAAAAATAGATGTGTGTGTGATTGCTGCGGCTGGGGACTAACAAAACGCTGTATCGTGAAAACACAGTCGCACTGTAAGTAAACCAGACAGGTGACTGCTCCTCTCCAGGCAGCACAGGAGAAAATGTTATTTGTTTGAAGTGCAAGAAGCCCTCACCTCAGCCACAGGCACTCCCTCTGGGGGACGACAGTGCAACACAATCATGCCATTCAGAGGCACCTCGGTGCCTTGGGGGTCCTGCTCAAAGTTCTTCCTCAGATCTAGGGGAGAGAATAAACAACCTACATTAAAGAACAGCATGAAGGAGCACCTAAAGAAGCATCTCTGTTTCATGTGTGACCTTCTCCCCTCACACATACATACATGGACATGGTGATATTATTCCTTCAACAAAAATCATGCCACCAGTTTGAAGAGGAACAACCTTTTCAGGGGATAACAAGGTCAGTCTGCTATCAAAGTGACATGGACTTGCTTACAGGCGATCCGCACAGTTGCCTTGCGGCTCTTGGAGGTTCCCAGGTGGCTCCAGGCGACGCACAGACACCAGTAATCCTCTGGGCCGTGAAAGTCCTCCACCTGCTGACGTGACACGTTGATCATCACCTCGCGGCTCTTCAACCCTGCAGACAAGACGGTCGATTGCTCGGATTAACATTTTTATTATATCACAAGGATGATTGATCAAAGGGATGAAGATTTGTGGGGACAAGATGATGAGTGAAATTTGAATCTGATAAGATTATCAGCAGTAAACAGATCCAGAATTTGCCAGGAGACAGAAGAAAGAATGCTAGTCAATCCAAATAAACGTCAGGGATGTCGTTTGAACAACTGCTTAACCCGTACACTTTTGTAATCAGTTCAAATTCATAGAGCTGACCACTTTGTCGTAGCTGCTAATTTCGATAAACCCTTGTTCAAGATTCAGTTTGGCAAACAGATGGCCAGCAATGCATAGCGCTGGTTGAACAAGACAAAATTGTTAGTGAGCCCTCATATCCTCTTTCAGTATCTGTAAACCATAACCCACTTATACAGAAGTGACACTAAATGTTTTTCAGCGGAGGCGTTAACTGAGAGGAGGAACACATCAGCATCAGCATCAGCCTGTTATTGTTTTAAATGAGACCGTGAGCACTCATTTCTCCTTTGAAAACATTTGAAGGGGCTATAATTCTAGGTAGAGGAGAGAAACAGTGCTATTAAATACTGCATCTGAACACAAATACTTTCTATGACAATCAAATCATCTATTTCTGCAGCAGAACTTTGACTTAATGTCATGAAGGTCATTCGTTAATATCTGTGTATTGTCTGTGATGCAGCCCACAATGAGCTAGGCGTGAGACGAGCATTTTTCTGAGACAACTGATGGGAATTTAAAAGCCTGGTATTTCAATTATGCCAAACTATGCACAAAAAAATGACAGGCTTGGACCATTAATGTATAATAGGGTGGCTTTATTGGTGATCTAGGAAATTGCCGCTTTCAGCTGAAGTATGTGATGTCTGTCTGGCACAGCTGAAACCTGAATTTTTAGTCAGCCAACTTGAACAGATTCATTAATTTATGAATACAGAGTTATGAACAGTTAATGCATGGTGTCTAGGCTCTAACCTCGTCACTCCCGACAGCATACAATTAAAATTTCACATAGGGCGAAACAAAAATGATACCCGCCCACCTCAAAGAAAACCAAACCACAGTTAGAGCTCATGAGTAGAAGCAGATGATGGGTAAATGGTGCTGATTAAATACCATATATAAACAGCAGTGATTTACGGATTCAAATGGAATATCTACCTGCTAGCTCTTTGGGTTTGTAGAATAAAAGGGATAAAAGAGCGCAATAGCTTTTTGGTAGATCATATTCGTTTAGATTGTTGTTATTTGCAGGTAGCTACATTGTTTTTAGCTTTGTGATGAACATGATTTTTCCTTTCTTTCCTATCAACTGTGTGCATATCTATTGATCTGGGTAGTGAGCTGCTGCATAAAAATGCTTTTACAGGGATAATTAATTAAATTGAACAGCTCATATAAGATGACAAAAAGGGGCATTGGATATGGGAGTGGTCATGTGTGTAACTAACTGCTTCAACTGTGTAACTAGCGTCATTCGAGTCATAGTTGTTTATAGCCAGTTTGTTCTCACCTCTTACAAAAGGCTCTCTTCATGTTCATCTGCTGAGAATGGAAAGTTTATCTGTGCTCATTGAAAATCCAATTTTAAGAAGCGGGCCTATGAGCATTATTTGTGACATCACCAATTCTGGTCCAATATTAAACTTTACACAAGTGTGATGTGGAAACTTGAAGCCTCCAGTGCACAAACACGAAAAAGGGACTTTAGAGTGAAGTACGAAACATATTTTATTCAGCAGTTTAACTTCTGAAATGAACAATATTTGCATATTTATAGATTGTGGATTTTTAATAAGGGTGAAGGAGAGTAGATGTCATTTCAAGGATTTTAACAACATAATTGCACTTTTTTTGGGGGAAAAAAAACTATATCAGACGCAAATTATTATTCATAGTAGAGTATTTTATATGCTTCTTAAAACATGCCTGGAGGGGATCTTTAAGATTTAAGTCCTTGGTGATTTGATTACTGGTGGTAAAAGAAAATGTGGTTTCACACGACAGATCCCTGAATTCTGGGGGCAGCAAACATTTCTACTTTGTACAATATAAAACAGAAGACCAACCACTGATCAGCATTAAAATATAAAAAAAACAATTACCATGTATTGTTTTGAAGATGCATTTTACATTATCAAACAGTGCTAACCACAGTGACAAATACTTTGGTTTTTTTTGTTAATGCTTCACAATAAAAGACCCAACACGTGAACTAGCAGCAGTAAAAAGTGTTGCAGAAAGGGTTTGCATTAGCAGTAACTTAATTTGGCTCTGATCTGGTTGCAGAAGGGTGAACAGTAAAGAGTGAGGCTAATATCAATGAGATCAAATTAAAAAACGCTGGAATGGTGGACAACGCCACTAGAAATTAAAACAAACATATAAAGAGTTAAGTACAGAATGTAAATGAAATATATTTATTTTCTATGAGGACTGTTTATTCCAAATCCGAACCTTCATTTGAACATTGGAAGAAATTAAATATTTGGACTGTAATGACCGTTTCAAATTCAAAATGTGAGCACAACAGACCATTAAAGTAATTTGCCTTGTGATCCAGAGGGAGTTCTTAAAATTCACTATCAGGCTAATAAATAAAAATAGAGAAGCACAGTAGTGAGCAAAGCCACGCTGATCGGATAATCAAGACACCGAAGCATCTGAAAAGCAGTGTGTGGAAGTATTTGCAGGGGGGCACACTGTTGGGGGAAAAATTACCAACAAAGATAAGGCTGTTTGCCAACTTTGTAAAAAACAGCTGTCTTAATCTATGTCAAAAAATCTGGGGATTACTGCCACCTTGCCACCCAAGCGAGGCAGCGGAGGCATCAAACGCGCAAAAAAGCAACAGCAACTCTACAACTTGGTCTGATACAGCTCTATCTCAGGACACATAGTGCAGTTTCGTGACACCACACAGGAAAATATAGATTAGATATAAGATTAGACTGACTACTGACAGATGGACATTGCTGACCATATATATGCTTATGACATTCACAGTAAAATGTAACTGAGACACATTACGGTATATGGGTTGTATCAAAATTACTTCAAATGAAGGACTTTCTAGTTCAAATACATTCAAATGTAAGATTTTGAAAAAAGTGACAGCCTTAACCACTCTCTGAATTTTCTGAAAGTCTTGAGTAAGATAACTTCTGATGAATTCTTCTTCTTATACTTAATATCTTCTATTAATTTACATCTACTAGAATATTCAGATTTTTAAATTTTTTTCCTAAATGCGGTAAGTCAATAGTGCTGATTTTCACACTGATTTTTTTAACAGCCAACAACTCTTGCCCAACAACAAATCTCATAGCAGCTGTTAAAAAATCACTGTAAAGCTTGGCCTCTTGTGGCTTATTGCTTAATTACGCAGCCCTACACTTGTAGAGGGGTTGTCTCTCCACAGGCTTTTGCCATCACGCCGTACATTGCAGACAGCGGCTTAGACATGGGCCGGGATTAAATGAAAACTAATAATGTGAAATGAAAGGTTATCAAAAGGAGCCTAATGAAGTAATGTAAAACAGAAATGTTCTCTAAAGACACTGTAATCCTCTGCAGCAACTGACTGATATTATTCACAATAGACACACACACACACACACACACATAGCCCAACCCTCTTCATCCACTCCATCGTTTAGGCATCATGGTAGCTCAGCGCTCAGTGCACTGCTGCCTCACAGCAAGCGAGCACAGCAAGCAACCGGGAGGTCCTTTCTGTGTGGCATTTGCATGTTCTCCCTGTGTTTACGTGGGTTTCCGCCGGATGCACCATCAAAGACATGTTTGTTGGGGTTAATACTCCTGTCAGTGCCCGTTACCCCTGGCACTGGCAAAAAAAGGGACTACAATTGATCCTCAGGCGCTGCAATGCGGCCACCCACCGCTTCTAGTATACAGGATGGGTCAAATGTACAGGATACATTTTGTTTCAGTGTATGCAAATGTTGAGAAATGTCAAAAAAAAAATGTTTTAATCTTAATCTACTCCTCATTTCCACCGTTACAAATTTGAGACTTAATCATCATGCTTGATTAAATGAGGCACATTTGAATACAAGAAAATAAAGATTGCACTCTTGTGAGGAGGCACATTTTCTTCAACAGTTCATAGGGCGTTGCTGTAAAAGAGCATGTAAGATCAGCTGATGTACCCTGAATAAATAAAGGTTTAATAAATAAAATGTTGTCATTACATCATGAGAAAAACACATCGTCAGTGAAGTTCAACTCTTTGGGCTCAACGCATTAGGAATGTAAACAAGTAGGAATACATTATTTAGATATGACAGCATCTAACAGGATTTGAATTTTTCCAGTAAAATTCGTGCCCTCGTTACCTCACTGACCTGTCAAAAACTTCCCACCACTTCTACAAATCAAAACACACAGACTTTATACATTCATACACTCACTCTTCACAGTGGTGTCGGATAAATATCCTTATATCCGTTTAAAAATCATATTAAAAAGGCACTTATCATTTCAGAGCTTGGCTCATCATCATCATTTTTAGATGTTTTTCCTCAGTTATCATGGTGATTGTACGACAGTCGTAACTGCAAAGCAGCATGACTTTTTCACGATGCAGATTTGCCAAGATACTAACTAAAGGGTGAAGAATATGGTCCAGTGCAAATCTGGGCCCTGTTTTCGTGGAGGTGGAAGTATTTTCCTGACCTTGCTTTGCCCAGAGCACACAGAGCACAGGTGGGAGGAAAGGTTCTGACAGGTGTGAGGTTGATTCAAATGAAGCAGTGAAAAGGTAGTTGTTACATGTTGGTTAAAGTTTGGGCCTTAGATTTTGCACTGAAAAAAGTCTCAGAAGACATGTTATGTAATGTAAACATGATGCAACAGATTAATACTTAAAATATATTAAAATTAAACATCTACAATCAAAATTGGCACAGAAAATAACTTTTAATGTGTGGTTTGAGCAAAAAAAATCTGTAAATAAGTCTGCATGAATCTATAAATGGTTGTGGGTGAATTTTACAGTATCTGTAGTCCATAACTGTTTTATATTGTATGAAAAACTTCTCCTTCAGTTCATTAAATCCCTGAAGCAACTGAAGGCAGCAGGACTGATATGTTGCTAAATCTGCAGCCTCTGATTAGAGAAGTGCTGCTCCAGAGCGCAGTGCCATTACGCGTGGCTGTTCACTGTGTTTACCTTCATTAAATCGGCTAAAAATGACACCCGGTTGTTACAGAATACCCACACACACCTCTACACACATCTGGTTGGTTATAACTCGATACTTTTCCTGTTTATGAGAGAGGCGTCGGGTTACGGGGCTCATCATAGCCTATTTTCCAACTTTCTTTTTCAAAAGTAGCGTCTCATGTTTTAGTCTCGAAATACACTGCGTTGCAAATAGTGTTGTGTAACATAAATAACTTAACTATATGAGCATTTACAAGGTGAGATATATTAGAATTATTGCTGAAATAGCGCTGGCTCAATGTGATCATAAACGTCTTCACCAAATACATTATTCTCTAATTCCATTGTTATTGCGGTAACTAACTGATGAGAAAAGCTGTCGTTATCATGTTTAACTGTGACTGGCACAGCTGTTTCTTTGCTTTGAGACCAGCGATGTAATTGACTGAGAGTGTATTCAATAAACACTGTGCCTGCCTTCACCCAACTACTTTGCACTTTGCGCTGTTGTACATACATGAACCAAGATATCAG
This sequence comes from Scomber scombrus, assembly GCF_963691925.1. Taxonomy (NCBI): domain Eukaryota; kingdom Metazoa; phylum Chordata; class Actinopteri; order Scombriformes; family Scombridae; genus Scomber; species Scomber scombrus. Next base: position 7,435,221 of record NC_084984.1, read on the forward strand.
GTGCACATGGAGACGCCCACTGTCCATGCACCTAAGACCTACCATGCTGTGCTTGTCATTGCACTTGCGGGGTTAAAATAGGGCCCAGAATGTTTTCCCGCTGCTAAAAGCACTCAATTTCTGCTATTCATTGCTGCCCAGACCATTAGCAGTTACATAGATTTATTTAGACTCAATTTGAGCTTTCTTTTCTATATTTTTTAAAGGAAGCTTCGAATCTAAATTGTTTTATTATTTGATACATTTAAAATTAATAATAAAATACTATTATTTTGTATATTTTGTTGAAAGCTACTGCACTGAAAAGTCAATTTCCAGTGTTTGTGCAATGAACCACCAATGCCTCCAAACTACAGGTAGTCGTGATGTCAAAAATCACGCTGCTTTCCACCTTCTAGTGCACATAAGTTATTTTGCACAATGATGGCCAAACATCCAACTGAGACAAAATGAAGACAAACACAACTCTGAGTGGAGGGAGGGAGGGTTTATTATTGTTTTATTATGATGTATTTTGTGTCATAGCTATAGTTAAATACATTGAAAACTGGTTAATACCACATAACTATGTGAAGGTGAGTATTTTATGTTAAAATTGTCAACTGAGAATCTATAATTCATGTTTGCGAGTGTTAAAAATAACTAACATCACACCATAATACAGTATCTGTTTTTGATATGACCTCTAAACTTCCATGTGCTTTTGAGAAGCAATTTCACTACTGGATTGTGACAACAGCCTAGAGCATAAAGAGGACTAGGGAATGGATTTAGGCATGTGGCCTCTTAATTCACAATGGCTTTTTCCACAATCAGACCCCCTCATCTTTATTAATGATGAAGAAAGCAGAATAAACTGATGAATAAACAACAGTCTACTGTTCCTGATGCAATGCTTTATGCTGTAAGCCAGACAAACTGACTCATAGAGGATGGAGTGAGCTACAGTTCTTCAGATTCACTCCAAAACTCATTTTTTTCTGGCACGCAATGAGAACATTTCTGGCCACAGAATAAAATAAGAAAACAAGCAAATGCTGCTCTCCATATAAGACCATTTCATCTTCCTATGCAGCAGTAAAATGAAAAAGAATTTAAGTATGCTTGAACGTCTTTGTGGACACTCACACGTGTATTATAAACTCAAACTACTGACAAATAATGCTCCCATATGAAATGGTGGTTATTATTTGTTTGAGTGAGGGCCGTGGTGTTTCTGCTGAAGGCAAGATAAACAAAGGAGAGAAATCTCACTCCCAGGTTCCGTCACATTAGGCAGACATCAAAGAGCTTAGTCCCTTTTTCAAATAGCCTGAAATGACACTCAGTGAGGAGTTGACAATGTGCTTGAAAAATTATCCAATAACTGCTCGGTCATGTTGATGACATGCAGTCACTTCTCTGCATTCAGGAATACAAACATCCATTCGGCTCCTTCCATGAGCCTGTCCCTAGCCGACTGTTTATTTTCTTTTTGCCTCTCTTTCAGCTGCGCTACCTCTGCTTTCCCTTCAGGCTCATGCCAGGGGCTCTTGGAAGAACGACATAAAGTCTCGACAACAGACCTCAAGGTGGAGCAGCTTTCACATGCCCATTCAATCATGTCCTTTAATACGTCTCAAATGTAGCTTCTATAAAGTCGTCAAGAAGAGATATACCAATGCTCATGCTCACTCATCATCCCACGTCTCTCGTTCTCTCTTTCTTTCTCTGTTTCTCTTTTGGTTTATCTGGCATGAGGTTTGTGGTGTGATTTCTCCCGGCTTTGGCCCATTGTTTTGCCTTGGCTAAGTCTATGAAGAGGCCCTAAGGGAGCTGGGCTGTGCCAGCTACAAGTGGCTCCTGATCCAAGTGGCTCGGCAGAACCCAACTGGGCTCAGTCTGGCTCTGCTTAACCAGGTCCAGGATGTCTTTGTCGTACTTAACGCCTCGGCAGAGGGGGATTTTCAGAATTCTGTTCCCCCAAAATGTTTGCATAGACTTTAGTTCACTTTACATATGTTGGTGAGCTCAGACCTATGCAGTTTTCTGTTGTAGATCCTATGTTCCTTTTCTTCTACACTTGAACAATGAATCCACGTTCGGACACTAAGACAACTGTTAAAATGCAGGAACAATCAAACCACTACACATCCATGCTAAATCAAACAAACCCTTCACACTGAAGCTAGCAAACAGACTGGAATAGCTTTCATCAGGGAAACAAATGCATCAGAGTACAGAGGATGGACTCATGACTGATTCCATAGTACGATAGTATCATGAAACTAGTTTTCTTCCAAATATACTGATATTATAAATAATTAACTAGTATGATATTCACCAAAACAGGACCTAATGGGACCTAAGCTTACTAGCTATCTCACCTGCTAACTGATGATAGTGCTGCAATTTCCCTTGTTAATGTTTGTTTGGTGGCTCATTCAACAAGCTATGGTTGAGACAAGACGTGTGTCCATGTTTGTGAGTTAGATAAGAAGGAAACTTTAGCAAGAAAGATGTTGTAGGTTGTTGTTCAGTGTCTGTGGTTCTTGTGTTGTGTATCAGGACGCAATCAGGCTTAGTGTGTCCGTCTGCTCTGCCTATGATAGAATGAAAAGTTATCGTTTTATGCAAGACTGATTTTCTGTATTGACATAAAGACTCCGGCTATATAAGTGAGTGACAGAATGGTATTTGGTACGTTGATCTTTTTCTTAAAGGAGAAGACAAGGACAAGTTGTTATAGAGCACATAATGCTGTATGCTGTAGAAGGCACAAAAGGCAATTTAATGTCAGTTGGACATATTAAATGGCTGTTTGCATCAGTTATTTTAGTTAGTAATAGTTTGAGTCACTATGAAACACAAGATGCTGATTTTTCATCTGCAAGTCAAACTGTTTGATGCTTGATTGGGCATTATTTTTTAAATGAATATCAGTTTTTGTGAGTGCATTACATACCAAACATTAATCCATAATTAAATCCATATTGACCATGAGCGAAGTGAATTTTTCTTTTTTTAAAGATACAGACTTATTAGTCCATGCATCCATTATGGTCTTCACAGCCAAGATAAGACTAGCTGAAGTAAGGAAGAGTTTATCCACCCATTTATTTTACCACTCCAGCCCTGTTTGCTGTGTACATAGTGGGTGACATGGCGTGGGCTGCGGGTTGAGGTGGATGGATATAGCTTTAGGAGAGCGTCTGTCTGATGTGAACCCAGCTTTGGGGAAATGTTTGTGTGATGTGACATTGCGGCATGCAGCTCAGCATGTGGGGGCTGTGAGGGTTGGCTGAGGGCCAGAAACAGACGAACCCTGCTAGACAAGCGGAACATGCTCCCAGCAACATCTTCAGTCTGGTCCCAGCTGTGTGTGTCATACTTAATCCTGGAACCAAAGGGACGCGTTACTCCGTGCATGAAAAAATCATGATAATTCAGCCATTAAAATGCTGTGAGTCCTTATTTCCCCAGTCGCCTTGTTTATGTTCATCCAAAATAACCACGTGTCTGCCTATTAGGAGCTAGTTTTGCATACATAAGTAGTTTTCACTCTGTGGGCCACTTCATTTGTATCACTTCAATTTCTTTAATTAATAGTTTGTGACACTGAGAGACTCCGAGGTGTCTCACTTTCCCTCATTGGCCCCACCTTTCTTTCTTTGTCCTGAGTTCATGCCTGGTTGATGCTATCTCTCAGCTGGCTAGGATCATAGTACACAACACTGGAGTCAGTCTTTCATAGAGTTTCAACAGAAATAGATATCCATACTTCCTCTACCCAACCTGCATTCACTAGTTTCCCTCAATCACTATCTCTTCATCACAAAATCTGCAGGAGCTGCTATCCTCTCCTTCTAGAGACAACCATCGAGGTATCCATTTTCAGCCTCTCTTTCACCCTCTCCATTTCCGATGTCCTCTTTCTCCCTTATCCCCCTCTTTCTCTTATCTCTCCATCAGGCTATCATCCTTTCAGCTGAAGTCTATAGCCACAGATATCCCCTTTGTTTCACCTTCCTCTCTCTCTTCTTTCACTCTGCCCTTCGATAATCTCTTGAGTTCTATCATTCATTTCCATCTCTTACCCTTCTTACTGCATTTCAAAGGAGACGAAAATAAAGTCATTTTCTGAGATAGATCAGAGCGCACAGTAGGCTGCAGTGGGATCTTTGTTTTGTTTACAGCAGCTGTCTTTCTTTTTTTTTTGTCTATGGAATTATAAGGCAAGTCTTCCCCTCCTATAAATAACATAAACCTCTGACTGAGTGTCTGTGCAGACTTGATACAGCTTCCTAAAAACATTCTCAGGAGTTTATCAGTGTTAGCTGTTTTCCTAAAGGGAGGTTAAAATCTGGGTAGCGATGATTACATGGAATATCCAGCTGAGCCTTGTCTGCCTGTGGTTTATCAAAAGGCTTAACAACTGCAAGGGATAAGGAAATAAACACTGTTGCACTAAATTTGAAGATTCACAGTACCATGCAACAGTTGTGTTGTCCAGAAAGCCGATCAATGTACATTTTTTCCTGGCAAAATCCAAACTTGGTAAAGATTATCTTTATACTGAATTTGAGGAAGAATGCATGAGAAATGTTGGATTTCAGATCAAGCAACATGACAATGCAGTTTAAAAATGGATTAAGGGTGTAAGATGTCAAAGTCTGTGTTATTCTGTAGCATGTCTCATTCTTTCTTTGTCTATCATGGTGCATCTCATTTTAAGTCTCAGGATCCAGTTTCAGGCATTGTCTTACATTAGACTGGACAACCCTTCACAGAGACAAGAATTGCATAGTAATATTTGAGCGTAGACTTGGGTATGTTTTTCTAAAGAAAGCTCCCTCCATTTATGTTTACTTGGGGCATCCATTACTGTCAGCCCTGATCTGTCTCTTGCTTCATGGTTGAGGTTAGGCCAGTTAGTTTTAGTGCTAAAGCGAGGGCCCATGTACATTAATGGCAGAAACTGTGTTAGCTCAACATCATAACATCTGGGATGGGTAAAACACTCTCTAACTTGCACACAATGGAGGTTTACACTCCTCAAACATTTATGCATATCCACAGGGAAAACCTGCAACGACAACTGGTACTGCAGTGTTCAGATTTACCTCTACAACGTGTGGGAAAATAACAAGACATTTACAAAAAAAACCCCAAACAAACAAACTGATAAGATACTGTAAATTCAATTCCATTTACTTGCTCAAATTCCCAATCCGTCTCAACAGATGTGGATTGCCGTAATAAGCCTCCCACTCACATTCTGCTTCTCTCAGCGCTCCCTATCCGTCTGTTTTTGTTATCAATGGAAAACAATGACACGCAGCTGATCCAGCTAACAAACTACACTCTAATGATCGAAAACTTTAACAAAAAACTATGAATAAAATAAGTAATTATGAGGTGAAAAATCCACCTAAATAAAAATCCCTTTCTTTGTTCACATGCATCACTGCCTGTTTTGTTCATTTACACTTCTGAAGCTTAACAGTGACTCTAAATCCAAAATGAGCCAAAAATCCCAAATAGGGTTGAGTGACACCATAAAAACTGATTTCTATCTGAAATTAAGTAGTTTTAGGGCCAATATTATCTCTTTTATTTTGACTGTTCTCTGTTAATTGAGTCCTCATTGTCCAGTGAAAACCATATGTCTCCAAATGTTGAAATGTTCACATAAACTGAAGGATTAAAAACAAACAAACCCATCAAAAACCCATTGGATTATCTGAAATCTGGATTATCTCTTCTTTGAATTTAATGAGGTAATCTCTGCATGCATGCACGCAACAGCAGTGTGCATGTACTATATGGCGAGTGATCATACCTGTACGTCCAGAATGTAATCTAATGTGACATGGATCCATTATTTGCTACTGATCTTAGTATCACTAGTATTAATATTCAAAACAACACTTTGCATCAGTTGTATTTATACTTTAGGTATTGAACCACCCAAAGGAAGGGACTTTTCATGTTTTGGTGTCAGCAATGTAACACTTTGCAGTTTTAGATTAATTTAGATTTTTTTGGAATATGGGCCCTTTAGACTGTGCGACAACAATTGTGTACGTTTTTTTTGCATGTCATACTGTGTGAGATGCCTTGGTCACAATCTCTGTCAGACTGTATGATATTTTTCTGAGGTATATCAGATTGTGGGCTGAATGCATGTGGAATCATAGCACTACAATGTAAATAGAAAAAAAAGTATATGAAGGCAAAGCCACATGAATCAGCTTAGTATTTTTATTTCACTTCCATCCAGTTTGGTTTTTGTGTGCCATGGATGTATTAAGGAGAACAAGTGAGTTTTCCCCCTAAACTTACGCTAGCCAGTGTACTCCGTGCCACTTCATGCTATGTTCTGATAGATATAGGTCGTAGCAACATTCACAGTATGATAATTTGGTTTTAAGTTTCGAACACTGTTTTGCCTCAGGTTGCCTTTGATCACCAAAGCTCCAAATCGGTCTTTGCTGGACGTGTCTCCCGGTGAGATCTAGGAAAACCGTTTTGGATTGACGACAGGCTTGAAAGATTTTTACCATGTTTCTCTCAGGATTGTCAAACGTTCGTCTCAGTCTGCCCAAAACCGCACAGTGTGAAGTGGCCTTAAGTGAGTAAGAACCTGCTCACTTCTTCGCCTCCAGAGACACTTTCATCATGAAGAGAATCAAGAGATCCCACAAAGCTGTTTCTCTTTCAGGCAGATGAAGAAACAATTCTTGGATATACAGCCAAGCACTGTCTGTATTTTTCCCCCTACTGTTTTAGACTTCTTTCAGTCTCGTGGGTGGTTTGGGCCACTGAAGTAACCGATTTTACATCTTGACTGACTGCAGCTGTAGAAGATCCCAAGCCAACGACAGTTATGTGAAAGTTCAGTGTTCTGTTTTGTCATTTACCAGCATACCTGGAGAGCATTTTTTGTTGTTGTTTGGAAACCCAGCGACGGCCTGATTTTTGTGGCAGTGCAAAGACTACCAAAAGTAGCACTTTGACATTTTGGTGTTTTTCAGTTTGGCAGCACAGCATGTTTAGCTCAACAGTGGGAAGAGATGAATAAAGGAAAAGATAGATAGTAGTTTCATTCAAATGAGAAAGTTGTTTTTATATTTAGGTGAAAACTGGATCACAAGAATGCTGAGAATAGACATCTGACAGCGATGTATATTTTTTTGGTGTCGCTCAGTTGGTATTATGGTGATTTTGCCATTGAGTGCAAACTAAATCCTTGGAAAAAATGTGCAAAAATAATGCTAATAATATAATCAACTGTTTCAATTAAACATCTGCAAACAAGTGTATGTGATTTTTTGACACACACTCTGCAATTAAATATTAATGGATGATAGTTATCAGTGTCTGTCATCCACAGGTGCATTATACTGAAAATATGAAAGCCTTCTTCTTCCTCAGTTACTGTGATTAAATCCTTTCAGCCAACTGAAGCAGGAGGACAGATACATGTGATGAATGTGCAGCCTCCAATTTGAAAAGTACTGCACTGAGCAGAGTCATTGCACGCAGTGATTAACTGTGCTTACATTGATTAAATCATGTGCAAAGCGCTGGGACATGCACTGTGCATACACTGGACACATGCACGGTGAAAAACAATGAGACAATTAAAAGTTTCTCTGTTCGCTTTGCCACTTTTTCTCGCCCTTCTTTTTCTTTCGTTCTCTCTCTTTTTCTCAAACAAAACACCAGATTACCAGCAAGCAATTCTCCTGTGAGTCATGCCCTCCTTTTTTGTCTAGCAAAAATTGAAGCAGCACCTCCTTTTCTTTCTTTCTTGAAAACCATTTGATATGAAGTGATGCAGCAGAATTACTAATGTGGTCTCATGTTGATCCAGTCATATTAATGGTTTAAAGAAACTAATATTCTTTCTATTATTTATTTCTATAATTATATACACATTGTATTGTGCCTACAGTAGATTACTGGTGCAATATCACAAAAAAACATTATAAAACTGTAACTGGATTTTCTCTATCTCCACAAATATAAATTCATCTTTGTGTGCCACACCATCTGCCTTTGGCTGCAGATCTGTTGTGCCTTGTATACAAACACTGCACCACTCAAACATTATTTTCCTCCTTTGAGTGAGCTTTTTAAAACTGCTTCTGCAATTGCTACAGCTATTCAAAAGATGTGACGACAGTAAGGTGATGGGCTAAGAGGGTAATGTTTAGTAATGCAGTACTCTGTTTTACACGGCCTGGTTTACTTCATACCACACTGTTTCATAATTTTCATTATCAAATCATGAGATCCTTGCTCAATATTTGGAGCCCTTTCCTATTAACAGACACTTGAGACTTTTTGCTTTTTTAGTGCGTGCATATTCTGTGTAATTAACACCTGACAAACAGATTCTGAGTCCCGAGAGCTCATACCTGATTCATGCGTCTCTTTGAGTTCATTATGTCTTCACTGTAACATCTTCCTCATTAGACATTACCCTTTAGGTTTTACATGTCATTATACACTTTGATACTTTGACAATAATATCAGGGAAACAACTCAGATAAAGAAAATCATAAAATGCATCAAATAATGTCAAAGTGATAACAGCAACAAAGTAAGAGAAACTATTTGGATGTCCAACACAGTGTCCTCCTTTGTGAAATTTCTCACGAAACATTTCTTTATTGATAGATGCAATATATTTCAGGCTGACAGCACACCATTTCCCAGTTAATGGTTTGAATAGCAAAGCAAAAGCATTATTCATAATAACTGCATAATGATAACAAATGGGCATTCATTAGAGGTTCTACAACCTGCACTATATCTTGCAACAGTGTCTGCTTTAAATCTTGGGGAAACAAAATGATACAGTTGATGATAGTCTCTGAACTCTAAGCGTGTGTGGAATGTGAAAATCAAATAGATGACAATAGTCGTACACTGAATCTGAGGGGAAAATTTCATTTATTGTCTCTGTGCAGAAAGCTTTTATTTATTTATTTTTACAGTACTGTATCTTGCCTCAAGTTGGAAATACATAAACTGCAAGTCAAGAAAAGACAATTCTTTCAACACCTGACACTTCTGTATTTGTCGCTCCTCTCAGAGAAGTTAGATGCACAGTGGCATCCGGCTCTAAATAGATGTGGTATGCCCAGAACAGTCAGATGTCAAGTCACAAGAATGTCTTTGTGGTGCAACAACATTTTTTTAAAGCATCAGTCTGTCACATCATAATGCCTAAACTTGAAATCAGTCCCTCCAGCATTTCACAGAGGTTTTTTTGGTGTATGATTGTTACAATCAAAAATGCTTGATTTTGCAGAGGCTATTCTCAAAGATGTTGATGCAATTTGCAAAGTTTTATGTGAATTTCCTGTTCTGTTGTTTTTTTATTGGGGTCAACTGGTATGGGGTTTGTTTTGATCATGAGATTGGTTGAATTTGCATTAATTATTGCAATCACAAGATCTTGATTTCCTGGAGGTACTGTTATAATGCATAAGACATCAGCATGTGTATTAACTGATTGTTTTCTTCTATTTAAGGTCTTCCCCACTGTACGTGTTTGGTGTTTCGACAACTTACCAATGAACTAAAAAAGTACTAAAACTAAAAGAGGTACAGCCCACACATGCTCATTGTCAGGCAACCTTGAGCAGTCAGATGAGTTGCAGGGATAAAATATTTAGATATAACACTGTGCTACAATACAGTTTTACTCTGCTACCCCTCTAACAGATTGTGAAATACAACAGGATTCATTCAGCTGAAATAGACAGTTTATTAACCTGTGTTTTCGTCCTCTCTTTAAGAGCACTAATTGCTTTGCATGGCTGTCAGTATAACCAATGTAAATTAAATCAGTGGTCCTCAAAGTGGGGTAAAGTAGGATAAATTATGTTCACTACGATTCCATCTATAAGTAACACAATGACATAATGTATGACTGTTATGGTTATGGGTTTTATACGCTTTCTGTAATGAAACATCTAAAAGCAAAAAACCTTTTCAAATGGGGACGTGTGATCTCATTTGTTTGAGTTTAGAGGTCCTGATGTGTAAAGGTTTGAGAACTGCTGATTTGAATGACCAAAGTAGCCTAAATACCCCAAAATGGAACTGCACCTATGGGTGATTTGATGCCACTACAAAATCGACATGACAAAGTCATTAATTACAGCATTTCAACAATGTGTGAATAAGAGAACATCACTGAGAAACTTGAGGTAACCATTAAAGCTTTTTTTTTTTTTTTTTTTTTTTTTTAAATTTATGACATTTTAAAGCAAATATACATTTCTCTTTTGTTGTTCCATTCATTAAAAGAGAGTAAGGAAACAGGCAAATTAAGCTTAATAGCCCATAAACAATAAATGGTAACATGGCAAAACCAAAATGGAGGACTAATTAGTTAAGTAAAAATTAAGTTTTACACCCAATGACTTTTTGAGTAGGCTAAATTATTTTCATTTGAACACAATGTGTCCCTTTAACACACTTTGAGCAGACATTCAACACTTTGACTGTGCATTTTACACACACAGCTTTCCTGCACTTCAGGCGCTTGGCAACGTTGTTTTTGCAGGTCATTCTCCTCGGCTCTTTTTATCATTTAATTATGACTTGACGTCAGATCACACACTCCAATGAATGCCGTTGCCTAGCAACTCAGAATATTTAAACATAAACCACATGGAAATAAATGCATTTCATATACGGGCAAATTTTACCCGGTGGCAGTTATAGGTATAAATGCTAGTGTCTTTAATCTTGTTTCATCATCACAATTTTTAACAATAGGTGGTCCTTAACAACATTATTCTAGGAAAAATTAAAGACTGGAGTACATGAATATTTTATGAAAACATAGTAATTCACAATTGAAAAAACTGCCATGGATAAATTTTACCTTGTGGCGATTCTAGTGTTATGCCAGCTTCTCTCATGCTTATGGCAACCAAAGTTAAAGCTATTCACAGAGACTGTATTGGACCTTTTTTTATTTGTGATTTTCTTTTTTTTGCATGCCTTTCTGTCTCCTTGAAGGCACAAGTCTGAATCTGAAAAAAAACACGACACAAAGCTCAAATATATCTCCCTAGCTGAGTTGGCTACCTCTGGACAGACACGGTCTCTGTCCTCTGTCTCAACCCCCTGGTCAAACAGTGTTAGGGCATCTGTTGTTGAGTCTGTCTGCATTTAATTCACAGCTTACTGCTTTAATAGCTGCAGCCCCCCGCTCTCTGCTGAACCCTGGGGCCATTCTACCACCTGAGTCAGACTATAATAGCTTCTACTGAGATACAGCTGTTCAATTGCCTCCTACAGATGAAGCTGAATGGACAGCCAGAAATGTCTTAGCCGAAGGAAGACGTTCATTTTCTCAACATGTGGCATGTCACCCCACGTCTGCCTGTGTAAACAGCCTCAGCAGAAATATGGACACAGTTAGTGAAAGATACTTGCTAAATCCCTGATCAGGTGCAGACAACATTCTCTGTATCCCAGACCGGTGAATGCTAAAGCATGCCAAAGCAGCAAAGCCACACATCATCATGCAGAGCACCTTTACAGGGGTTTCAACTCAAGCACACAATATCATAATACAAGTACTTGTAGTATATATATTTGTTTGTGTTGAACTCCTAAGAGGAGAGAATGAAAGAACATTTTAAAAAGAAAAGGCAATGGAGAGAGGGAATTAGTGAGTTAGGGAGGCAGGGATAAAAGAATAGAAAAGGGGATAGAGAACAAACACATGCTTCTTTCTAGTCCTGTAGCATGTGGGTCAGGAGCCAGGTTAATACTTCACTCCATAAAAGTGGGTGTCAAACAAGAAGAGTCTACAGACACACTAGCATAAATGTGAGGTACAGCAGTGCTTTGAACTGAATGCAAATGTCAACATGCTGACAGTGCAATGACAGTGCTGACATGCAGACGATTAGGTAATGTTTATCATATTCACCATCTTAATTTAGCATGTTAGCCAGCTCGCATGTGCAGCTGCAGTCATTCGTTTTGGAGGTATTGTGTTATAAACCAATGTATGTTACATATAAAAAATTAGACCTCTTCATCAAAGTTATTCCATATCATTCTGAAGGGGGGGGGGGGGGGGGGGGGGGCATGAATTAACCTCACGCACCAGATGGTTTGTTGCACAGAAACAAGATGTCCTTAGAAACTCTTTGGAAAATGGCAGGCACTTTAAAAAAAAAAAGAGAAAAAAAAGAAGACTCAGCAGGTGACTGGATGAACCATCTGTCTATCACGGGATATCGCTTCTTGCTGTCATCAAACCTAAACCACGCCGGTAGCTTCCAATAGTTCAAGGACGCTGATTGGTGCAAACTACTTGTGGTTTAGCCACAAGCGCATAACTTGCAGCCTGACAAGATGGATTCTTGCATGATCTCTCAAATACAGCTGCCTCACAAGATAAGACATCAATCTAACTGTCTGAACTGAATTTCAAAGCAAAACATGCATTCACCACTAAAGTCAGTGGATTACCAAAGTCATTATTCACCGTCTGAGAACCACGAATATCCTCCAAATTTGTGCATTCATTAGATGTGTGGATATGTAAATGGTTTATGGGAAACTTTAATCTGATGGTGGCGCTAAACATAAGCAAATACATAAGGTAGATGTTTAGATATTTTACGAGATAAGGGGATACTTTGACGATGAGCTGCTAAATGCAATAAAGAAGCAGAAGTGATCATTGCTTTCAACCTGTAGCAATACTGAATGGGATTTTTGCATTCTGCCTTTCTAAAAAAGCATAAAAAAATGCAATAAAAAGACAGATGAAGGCAGTGTTTTTGCACATTGCTAACATTTTTAACACAAGTTCACTAAAAAGCATTGAAGAGCTTTGAGTTACTCTTCTTTCATAAAGCCATTAAATGATGGCTAGTATTGCTACTAGCTATAATTTTTTCCATTTTAGTTTCAGACCCACCGCAATGTACCTGAACAAAACAAATAAATATATAATGGACTGACATCTGAAAGCAAAACAGTCCACATTAAATGGAATCATTTTACCCTCCTGCTCATTTAATGTTGGCCTGAAAGCACTGATGTGAAATGTTTTTTTTGGGTCTAAAAGTTATGCCATGCTTGAAATGACTATTCCACTCTGCACAAAAGAAAACAAAGAAGACGTGTTAAGCAATGATAGTTTCAACATTAGGGGCTATTTAATGCTTTCAGAGGGAGCCTGTTGGAGTGTGTGGTCACATCCAAGTGTGGGCTGTAAAAAGATGGCCCAGTGTAGTGCTCTTAAAAATCAACTGATATTGGCATTAATTTGGGGACAATTTGTTCTTCACTTTTCTTTCGTTTTGAAGCATCATCCAATAAAGTAGTTGTTACAGTTTCTCTAAAATATATTTTTATGTCATGCCAGAGGGCCACTTCTACATGTAAATCTTGTAGTTTTTCTTCTTGTATACAGCAGCGCTTAACTGCATTTCCAGATACGTCCCTCCTGATTACAAGTCGATAAATGCGCTGAGATGATCAGCGACAAGACAAAATGTCTCTTAAATGAAAACTGAGCCCTGAGGAGAAGTTATGACAATCGCTGTAATCAACAGAGCAACTACTGTGCTGAGAGAGTATTTAACAAAAGCAACAAGTGAAAATGTTGCCTACATGAACTGTGGACTGAAAGTCTCTGTAATATTTGGTTGTACGCCAAAAATTAGACACAGGCAAGAAAAAGTCAGGGGATCATCAAAATCAGTAGGCGTCATCCTCTGGAGACCACGCATGTCCAGTAGTTGTAGAGAGTTTTGAGCCTGGACCAAACTGGTGAACAGACAGAACAACATTGCCATCCCTAGAGACTTTAAGCTAATGTCTCTAGTAGTAGTAATTTAGTTCTAAGTTCTATTTCTAAATTTTTACTTGAAATGGAAACTTTTTAAAATACATCTCTACATGTTCGAGGCTAAATCTGAGCCAAAATGTGTGAGTGCACAACCCATGATACTTCCTAAACAACAATTTTCTATGGCTGTTTGTGGGCATGCACAAACAGTCTGAGGTCATCAGACTGGCTGAAGTCCTGGCTTTAGTTTGGGGGAGTTTGACCATGTTTAACACGGACATCCGACATTATAACAGTATAAAACTAACATAAACCCATAAAAAGCATGATATATTGCCCATAAGGTAATAATTGTGGTTATTTTGAATGTGTTATGGTGATATATTTAAGTCTAAGCATCTAAAACTACTTGGTTATAGTTGTGAAAAGACTGACAGCATAGTTATTGCATGAGAGTAGAATTTACCATTTTAATTACTGGCAGGGACATTGAGAAGTGAGCTCATGCAGCTTTGCAGTTTCTACCAGTCTCTCCACAAACAGCATAACTCTATTTTACCCCTTCATTAAATTTAAACTTTGTAAGAGTTACCTGTCTATCTGTTCCACCGTCACTTCAGCTTTGAGCACTGGTGCTATAGCAACAGTCGGAAGTGTAGATAGACAGGAAAAAGCCCCCAGAATAGTATACACAAAACTTACTGAGAACTTCTGCAACAACTCAACTCAGAATTGAGGAACATTTATTTGCGGTAAGCAGCTCACTAACTTAGCTAAATGCTCCCTAAATGACAGTTATTTTAGTTTTCATTACAAATTCAAGGTCTTCTGTATATTTTTGAAATCTATTTATGAGCTGCTAAACAAGCCGAGGTCAAGGTTACAATAAAGACTAATAAAATACCCTAATTCCTCATGCACTCTCTTTCGTTACGGCTTCCAGCAGTTTGTGCTTAAGATGACACATCCTGACACAGTCCAGGCCCGGAAAGAGCTTTCTACTTTATGACATTCGACTGCTGGAGGATTTTTTAGGATGTTCTCATTTTTAGCTTTTATTCTCTCTCCTTCAATTCCTTTCCTTATGGGCTTCTCCGTCCTCATGTCTGTCCCAGTGAAACAGATATGAATGGTGATAAGGGGCCAGATGAGAGCAGAGCTATGAATCCAGACCAGAGGCAGTAAAAATGTAGAGGTCCATTGTTAACTCTGAGGGAGATATTGATTGACCCTGTGTGTTAAGTGAAGCATCAACAGTGTCGCACTAATAGCAGCAATGGCAGGCACATAAATACGTTACCTTCATCCTGCAAGTTATAATCCAATTAGATAATTATTCTGATGCTCAGGGGCAAATAATTGTGGATGTGGATTCGAGATAGGCGGTTTTGCAAAGGAGCACAAAAACTCAACTACCACCAGAATTGTCCTGTTGTTTTAAACCCAACTTTTCCCCCACTATATTTAACTGTTTACAACGTTTACCTGAGAATCATTCCATATAATTACAATACAAGTCAATTTTAGAGGGGAAAAAAAACATAATTTAGTTTTTAAATCACTGATATTCAATTTTCTGTATAAAATAATTACACTTTAGATATATAATACCCATTGTAAGATGATGCAATAAAAAATAGACAAGGACATTAAAGAGAGAAAAAAAAAATCTTTTTGGTTGGAATGAATTGAATTGGATGTCAAAAACAATAACAACTGTATTTCAGCACGTTGCATCAGTAAAAAACACCATTTGGAGTTCAAAGTCAAATCCCAGAATTGAACAAGTTGGTGCCTTTTCATGGTTTAACTGTTGTCATTTTAGTTAAGATCAAATATGACATACAATACGCAATAAAGAAGTAACGCAAATATATTTGCAGGGTAGGAGATAGGCATTATCATAAAGGCCCATTTGTAAAGTTTCAGTCTGCAGACATCAGTATTTCATATCCAAAACTTGAATGCTATCCTCATGACTTAAAGTGACAGGAGAAACGATTAACAGGGAAAGAATTAAGTCTAAGTTGCAGATTGTATTCATGTTTGTAAATCCTGTATCTATACAACATGTTTTTGTCTGTGCATGAATGACCAGAATCATTTTTTTGTCATACCTGTTCCCAAGTCAGTGTGCTCTTGGGACAAGTGCTGGCTCTGGTGGACCCATTCACCGTTGCACTTGAAAAAGATTTGGAGAGCGGGTCGAGCTTGACATCGGAGCTTGATGGGGTTGCTCTTGATGATGTAAGCATCAACAGGCTCCTCCAGGAAGTGGGGCAGGGTCCCGGACTGGCCATGCTGCAGGTTTTCACCGCGGGGGCCTGAAGAAAAAAATAAGATTAAAATGAGACTCTGTATAATGGAACAAACAGAAATACAGAACAAAATGGAACAGAAAAAGCAAATGATTCATCTGTCATAACAAAACAGCTAATTTAAACCATCTCAGATTTATTCCCTGTCACATAGCTTCCACCTAACCCAGCAGTTAAAATTTTTGTCGACTATTACTGTACCTCTTTCTCCATCTGCCACTATCCCTCACTCTCTCCCAGCTAACAGCCATTATTCCTTACAGTGAGATCCCCCCTCATATAAATCGTTTCGGAGCACAACATAAGAAATAACATAACATCACCCCATCCCCATCATCCATTCTCTGCTGCCACAGCATTACAATACAATATTTTACACAAAGTCCACTGTAGAACCAATCCTCTTGAGCATCACAGTATACACAGGGATATGCACACAAGGCTACAGGGTATATTCTGAGGAAATATAGACCACACTTTATTTTGCAAACCTACAAAACACTTTCAAAAAATACCATCCTTGTTTAGTGTTGTTGTTTGCTAACTTGATTTATTTGGGAAGCACTGGGTTAGAGTGTACTGTGCTGTTGCCACGATATATGCTTTCTACTCTGTATGCTAAGAAACAGCACATTTTTGTTGAAAGGGTATAGAAATACTGATTTTATGGCAGTTTCTACAGGAAGACAATTGGGAGAACTAGCTGAAGTGTAGGACAGGAGCTAGAACACATTGCAGTTGTTAACGCAATGCAACCTCACAATAGAAATTGGTATAAGTGCTCTTTGACAGACGCTGTGTAATAGGTAGGTGTGATCAAAAATGTCAAAAACACAAGGCTGCCAAACACAAGCAGAATCCAACAGCAAAACACAAGTACAAATGATTAGAATAAACATCTTATTGAAACTGAACAAGAAACAGGCATCATAATATTCATCACACAGATTTACAGTGCATCACTCCCATAGAGACTGCTTTGATCTCTCAGATGTCGGTGTTGACTAAAGACAGTTAATTTAGTTGAGGAATTCATTGCAACACACTGGCAACACATTAACAAACATTATTTCCTTCTTCTCCTGCCCGTCTGAGGTGTGTACCAGACGGCGCACGTTTTGCTACTTCTGAGGCCCCGCAAGTGTAATTACGCTCTGACTAATCCTCTAGTTTGCTGGAACCTCTTTCATGGGTTTTAGTGAGGCAAACCGTCCCGCACCTGCCCCTCCCGATCCCAACTCCCCACTGCACGCTGCATGTTTCCCCACTGTGATGGGCGTACCTGTGAAAACCCCATCAGGATTAGAGAATCCACTCTCTCTTCCTCTCTCCTGCTCTCCAGCTAATCTAATCCTCCTACCTTTCCTGCCAGATGTCTCCTGATTGAGGGGAATAGATAAAAGACCCGATGTGATTCCCTGGGTGTGAAAATCACAGGACTTGCCCGGTGTTCTTCTTTCCCTACGTGGGACACATTCACATTCTCTCCCACATTCCTGGAACTGAGGCTGAACTAAGAGACATGCTTTAATTTCAAAATGACTAGCCCCAGGCAAGCTTTTCTTGTACAGAGTGCTCCAATTTGTTTTGTGCACGGAGCATTGACATGGTGTGTTTGTGTTTGGATAGATGCAAACATAGACGTGAGTCCGCATCCAGGCAATGATAAATGGGAACATCAATGCACAAACACACAGCTGTCAAACAAAGCCACAGCCCTCTAAGTAATGACTCATTTGTTAATAGATCAGGTATTATACTAATGCTTAGCATTGCCGTGCAACTAATGCCTCAAATGTCAACATCAACAACAGTGAGGTTTAGTGAGTGTTACAGGCTTTATTTCAGAGTCAGTTTCCCCCACACTTTCAGTATGTTCATTTAATATTCAGCAGGTGGCACAGTATTGCGGCAGACAGATTAGGAGAGACACAGAAATGGAAACTCTGGTGCGATTTAACCTCAGGCTAGCAGTGGGACATGTGACTCCAGGGGAAAACACAAGCACTTAACTGTCTCTGGGAACAGCATAACATCTTCTTTGCTCTCGAAATTGCTGAATATAGATCACAAAGTGCAACACTAAGCTAGGACCATAGGACGCCCCCTCTGGCACTGTACCTTGTAGTAAGTGCACACATGGCAATGAGATAATTCCTGTTATCATGTGAGATGTGTGTGCAGAATGTGATGGTATTGATGGTGCTGTGGGGTTTCTCTCTGCCGTTCACGCTCCTCGGTGACATCTGTTCACACGACTCATTTACATTTTGAGGATGTTTGATCTGCTTCGACGCCGTCATTCAGGAGACCGCTGTGCCCTATGCTTCACAGTGATCTACAACCAAGTCTTCAGACTGGTAATCAGGGCCGGCCTGTGGCATAAGCCGCAAAGGTGATCGCCAAGGGGGGGTCAGTTGTTTGTTTGTTTGTTTTCTTATCCACAGGTGTGCCTGTATACAGCTTTTTTGAAAGACATCCACATGCCCCCTTCTTAACTTTTTTCCTGTCTTTCTCCCCATTAACCAGGCGGGGTTTTATCTGGTATGATTTTGCAAAGCCTCGCTGTTCAGTCAGTTTTCGCACGACAGCCACCAAACTGCATGTGCTACCTCAGGCAATGCTGCCAAACACTCATCGAAATGGCACCTTGACTCCACTTGAGTTTTTGTCACAGTCTAAATTGAAAGAAAGTTTTTCTCTGTGTTTTGAAAAAACTGACTTGACCTTTTCGTGCTTTATAGTCATATTGAGTATATGTATGCAAAACTGAGCATAACCTGGATGGGTCTATATCACTAGATTTGGAAATGGTTACAAGATACTCCATCTGTGTCATTGCAAGGCTAATAGCCATGAGCTTATTTGAAATTGCCCATGTTAGTATTAGACTTAAGAGTGGGTGGGTGGGTGGTGGTGGAGTGGGTGTGGAAGAGAAGCCCAGTTTGGAAAATTTCCTGTCCATAATTCTTAATGGCTGGCCTGGATTGGGTGGACTTTGTCTGGGCTGGAGGTACCATTGTGGCAATTGATTTTAGTGTGAATTTATATCTGATTTTAGACTGGACGTTGCACTGTTTTGGGGGCTCTGATTTAAATCTTTTGGGGCTTCAATGCAAAATTTTGCCTAGGGCACCAACATAGCCAGGGCAAGCCCTACTGGCAATAACACATAAGGGGCACATATATATCTAGCCCAGTCTGAGAGGAAAACAAGATATCACTGCCAAAGGGCTGAGTGATGGCTCTATCAGACATCTTCTCCTTTTCTCTCGCCCTCTCTCTCTCTCTCTTAGCCACTCTGTCTCGTATTCAAATAAACTTTAGTCAAAGATGTGGACATAGTCTGCTGTGATGCAACCTGTAAGAGAACTCACAAACATTTTAATTTCCTTAAGCAAATGCTCCATTGCTTCACATGTAAAATTAAAAGCAATGGGTACGTGTGGTCTACTCAATGTATTCATAGCTGTTAATGAAAATCCAAAAGAAATGAGGGGAAAAGAGCCCCTAGCTGACTCGACTAATGTGGCAAAGCCTTTGGGTGGTAGCACAGGCTGTTTCACACAGAGAAAGATGACTGCTACTCCAGCACATTTGTAGTGATATGGAGAGACGGGAAGGCATCAGCCAGGCTGATGTTTGCCAAATTCTCCTCCAAATTTAGCACTCTGCAATCTCATATTCTTACAGACAAACTGCTGTCCTGCTTCCATCTCAAACCCCATCTGATGCTATGGAAAAGACAAGTCGTTGTCAGTGGTAGCTGGTAGCTAGTAGCTGTAACTGTCACTACACTAACACTGAGCCCCAACAGGCATGTGTCCTCTTCTTGCTGCTTTTTGTTCTGCACACCAACTCCCATGTCATCAAATTTGCAGATGACATGGACCGTCTTTCCCGTCTTGGAGCTCAGACTCCAAGACCTCAGCCCCTGTGTTGACTGAGTTCATCCAGTGATGCAAAAACCCAATGCCTGGATCATGATATCATAAAAACAAGGAAATGCTGGTGGGTTGCACAAGACAACAAGCTAAGTGTCACGTACAACCACAGTGTGCAACAAAACATTCTCTAAACCTTTCACTGGGAGCACAATAAACTTGTAACAAGACTTCAGATCATTGTAACACCTACAAACAGACCAAGAAGTCAATTGCAAGAGTCTGAATAGCTCCCATACACAAAACAGATTGCAGAAGGATCTGTTTTGTTTCCGGAGGCTGTTGCCTTCTAAACCTCAACCTCTTGCTGCACTTTACAGGACGTAATTGTGATACCAAATAAACACACAAACTCTTTATATGCATGGGATGCAGAACACAAGTTCAACTTGTGTTTGACTGTTTGTACAAGACAATTAGTACTGGGTTAATGTGGGTCACCAATGTTTGCGTAAACCCTGGTTGATAACTGCAGCTTCATATCACTCACCTAACAGGGTTGCCATGTTTTACCATAATTAGAACTGGTTGCTTTACTGGTCTTACACTTAAGATTTAATACGGTTTTAGTATTTCTTTCCTTCATTTGGTCACCTCTTTTTGAGAAGTGCACACAAACATTTTTTTAAAATAGTTTTCTGAACTGAATTTATGGCATAGGGCTAGACATCACTGCTTGTATCCCTATAGGACTATACTACACTGTAGCAGCTACAGGTTTACTACATACTTGTACTTGTTACAATAATAAGCCGTGTCCTTCAGTCAGACCTGCACAAAACCCTGACTGCGGGCAGATGTTCAACAAGCTTGATCATTTGTGCTGAAGCATCCAGAGGAAATACATTTTCTTCAGTCTGAAAGAGTTGTAATGGATATAAATGACCTTGTGCTTGCACTTTCAGTAATGACAACACCGCCACTATCTACACTTTTGCCGGTTTCGTCATTCTTGCTCCTTTTGCGACTGCAATTTGAGTTGCTCTTTATGAGTAATGCTCATTGAACCGAAATGAATTCAAATTTTTTACAGGCACAATGGCACATGATCTCTGTTTTCCATCCTCCAGCAGGTGTGGGGCACCATAAAACAAGTCTCCAGATTATACTTTAAGTGAATTATCTGTCTGGCCACAAAACAAGAGCAAAACTGAGAATGGTGTCTCTGTGTTTGTGTAAAACAAAGAGAGTACTAGAGAGAGAGAGAGCAGGAGAGAATATATGGCTTTAATAAAATGCAACATTGCTTTAATGTGTTGTCCAATAGTCAGTGGCTTGAAGCCTAAAACATTTTATAGTGTATCTCATTTTGAAAATGATTTCTGACCATCTTCATATCCTAAAAATGCTGCAATCATAACATAATAAAAAAAATAACTTGCATTGCCAGATGCATTTTATGTAGTCTAGGAGACCAAACAACTGGAAAAAAAACTAGACAGAGGCAAAGAAGTAAAGTTTTCAAACTGCTTTAACTCATTACACGGCATTCAGTATTAATAAGCAGGAAGCGGCTTAGCTTAGCCATGAATAAACAAACAAATCTACTAATTAATTTTTAGTTTTTTTTGTTAAGTTTGTTAATTAATAGTCAGTGGCATCATATTTGGTTAATTACTTCATCACATTGACATTTCAGTAACAGGTTTGAGGAATAAGTTATTATTATAATTATTATTTTGGTGAATGAGGGTCCATTTTGTGGATTGTATTTGCTGCTAAGTACTGTTGCGGTTGTGTAAACACTGACTTCCAGGCTAATGTCTGTGTAAATACATAAATAAATACAGGTTGGCAATGGTCAGCACTGCATTAATCATATATACCCAGTGTTAGGTGTCATCATGAGCAGTGTTGACGCAAATCTATGCAGCAGATGGATGGTCGAGATTGAGGATCAGAGTTGAAGCGAGCAGAGGAGATGGGGGTGGAGGGAGATTGGTGAAGCAGATGATAGGTGGGTGTTGAAGATAGTGAGAAGCACTGGGGGAGCATCTGTTCAGATCAACCGGGTGCATGGCAGGAAGACAGTGCAAAAAAAAAAGAAAAAAGAAAAAAGTT
Source organism: Scomber scombrus (assembly GCF_963691925.1). Taxonomy (NCBI): domain Eukaryota; kingdom Metazoa; phylum Chordata; class Actinopteri; order Scombriformes; family Scombridae; genus Scomber; species Scomber scombrus. The sequence continues at coordinate 7,457,372 of NC_084984.1, forward strand.
CAGCATTTTCAGGAAATACTTATAAACCTGTGAGTCCTCTAAGAAAGGCACTTCTTTTTGGGTCCTCAGCCAACTTGGGCCCACTGAAGGATCACAACCTTTGTGATGCACAGCTCCCACACTCCCTTCCTCTCCTTCTTCCTGCAGAGATCTCTGAATGACAAGTTTGCCACAGGGGATAGATAGACAGAGATGGAGTTTCTTGGTCTCCTAGAACAGCAAATGGGACTACAGTGGTGGTAACATGTAAAAGACTGACTGTGTTCAACGTTTTGCAGACACGACACATGATTCATCTACATACAAAACGCACCAGCCTACGATGAGAGTTGTCCCTCTGACAAACAGGTAGGGGTGTAACGGTACATAAAATACACAGTTTTGTATGCCTCTTGGTTTTGGGGTCACAGTTCGGAACATTTTCAGTGTAGCAGGAAAAAAAAGATTGGTAGTAAATAATATGTTGCTTCTTTATTTAAAAGAATGCAAGTGCAAGTCCAACAATGGCTCATTGGCCAAAACTATTACTGAAACAGTTTAGTTGTGCTGCATTGGAAACGGAAAGTAACCTTTCTGTTTTCTTGCAAAGTAAGGACCACTGCTAACATCTGTTTTATGCTGATTTATGATTGCTCAGAACTAATTCTTATGACGTGCTGTCCGACCACAAAAGTCACAAAATCAAATGTATTTAAAATTGTTCTGAACAGCTTCAGTGGAGTGAAAAGCTGACTGTCACAGACGCTTATATTTTTGTTAGTTATTTTTTAAATAGTTGTGGCATAGAGGCCGACAGGAAGCAGGGAGAAAGAGAGGAATAACCTAGAGCAAAGGTCCCTTGCCGGATTCTAACCAAGGACGCTGCGATTATGTGGCTAACGCTTTAACCACTTACCACTTACCCAAGCACAGGCTTATATCTTAATAATAGTGTTGCACTCGGTCAGTGTAACGGCAGAATTGTCCAGCTTGGGGCTCGCGTTTGTCATCCGATGGTATTCACTACATGAGCAGGGTAACTATGGTAACGATGGTAACCAGGCTAACTTGTCTAAGCCAGCTAAGTGGTACACTGCCAAAATGTTCCGGGTGGAATTCACGCTCTGAAGTTATTGTTCCACATGTTGGAGTAAGAGGATTACTAAACTATTTTAACAGTAATTGTTTGGGTCATGGAGAATATCAAACTAAAAATCCTGTACCGAACGGTTTGGGATGAATACACGTACTGTTACATCCCTACTGACATCATCTTGGTGCACATGGATGCTTCTCTTAAAATGTGACTTTGTTGTCTACAAGGGTACGGCTAACTTTCCATGTAATACATTCATCTTCAAACTACAGTAAAATACAAGGTGGTAAATGGGCAATAGCCAGATCTTATAACATCTTTAAAATCACATCTCTGTTTCTTTCCTGCTTCTTCTCCCTGTCCCCGGGTCTAGCAGCGACTTCAGTCAGACTGCAGAAATCTCTGGAGCTCCACATCTACTCTCTAACTTGTAATTTCTCTGCAACTGGAGTCACACAGGCAATTTCTGCTCTGTCTCTCAGACTCTTAAAAACAGCATGGCCTCAACAGAAAGATATGCCAGAGCCCTTTGTTCAAATATTGATGCAAACCTCTCATCTGTCATCTCAGGATACAACAGACTCACACATGCACACATACACAGATAATGCGTGTGTGCCACAACTGAAGCACTTACAAGGCTTGGATGGTGGGCAAGCAAAGGAGGGGCAAGCACTATTCACTTGCCCACCAAGAGTTATCCTGCATATCTGTGAGGGGGGTCCACAGTAAGTGTTTGTGAGTATATTTGTTCTTTAGGCATTGGTGGAAGTGACAACACAGATTGCTAATGCACTCTAGACTAGCAACAGAGTCAATCTCGACTTTCCAGCTGATTGCTAGGTAGGGTGTAGTTTCCACGGGAGCATACAGTGGTGCAAAGTAGCTCAGTTAATTTACTCATGTACTGCACTTACAACAATTTTACCTTAAGTAAGTCCATTTTCTTCTACTTTATAATTCTACTAAATTCAGAGGGAAATATTGTACTTTTAACTCCACCAGTACATTTATTGGACAGCTATCACTTCTCTAATTAAGGACACAAAGGAAAATATGCTCAGTTTATAAAAAACAAAATATTGACCAGTCTAGTTGGGGTCCCTTGTTACATGTCAGATGTCTATAAGTTATTTCACCAAATAGTGATTTCCATTCTAAATGTGTCATATGATTTCATTTAATATAATGAAACATGACACAAAACAAAGCAAAAATGCCATTCATGTCCAAGTGGGATTAGAAGGAAGGAAAGAATAATAACCATATTTCTCAAGTTTCTCAATTAGTTATTTGCCAGACTGATATAAAATATACGTGTAGGAAATCCTCTTCCCCTTTTTTCTTTATTGAGGTAAGGAGATGTATAACAGAAATGACTTCCTGGTATAATACAAATACATTATATAACTATTTCTAAAGGGATGAAGCAGTTTCAGGAACTTTGGTAACTTCACATTGCTCTTATATGTCTTCTTAATTCCTTTTTTTTCTAAAAGTACCACAGGAATATATTTTGTTGTAAAAAAAACCCCCTACGAATATTTTAAGAAGTAAATGTATTCGCTCTTAAACATGTGCACAAAGCGTGCGTGTGTGTATACAATTTATGTGCATGAGCCTGTGTGTCACCTACAAACACCCAGGTGGTATATGTGTCTTCATCGATGTTGTGACAGCTTGCCAGCCTGGTTTTGGCAGGCGGGAGATCGTGCTTCCCTCAGCTCTCCCGATAATCAAAGAGTAAACATGCCGAAGCAAAAGTGGGTTACCTGGATGTGAAACTGACAAAAAAGTCTCCCATCTCTATCCCATCAACCACTTTTTCCATGAGATTTTGCACATGCACACATTAATATTAGAAAGGAAACAAACTCATCTGAATAAATGTCATGAACCGGGGTTACTTCCGGATCAAGAGAGGACACTGATGTGCATGTTGTCGCTTCTTAATCTGAGTCAATTTATGCTTTTCACTGCAGGTAAGCATAGGTGTGTACTGTCTCCACCGTTTCCCATCCTATCTCAACATTTTCCAGTCCTGTGCTGCAAACAGTTACAGTTACAGTGGTTGTACACCCGCAGCATTGTGTTTTCACCTACTCTGCCAATCAGCTGTGAGCCTGCTAGCTAGTTAGAGATCCACCGACGGACTTGACAAACTGTGGATTATCTACTCCAGTATACCCTGACTGCCGTATTCTCTGCCTCAATGTCAGGTCTATCCCCATCCTCTCTGTTAGACCCGTCATCCTGCTGTAGTCTGAGATCTCCTCCTCAGCTTGCATAGCTTCGGTAGCTGGCTGGCTTTTAAGGATTTTTAAAAAACTCCTGAAAACCTACCCGCTCATCAAGGCCTATGGTGTCTTGTTAATTCATCCCCTGCAATCATTGCTATTATTATTTTCTGTTGTATTAATCATCGCACATATCCCGAACAGAACAGATATGCTTCTATTTTAATCAATACAGCTGGTTAATCAGGGCATTTAACAGCTCATGTTTCATTACAGCTTTACATGCATAACTGTTACCAGAGTTTACTTTTATGCTTCGTCTGCTTTAGGAGCGTAAACTACAGTGATTCTGTTTTAGGCTTTGGGCGCTGCCAAAACATGCGTTACTTATGCTTCATACTGTGCTTGAACGCATCCCATGTAGACACTGAGGGGGGACTGATGTTTCTGTTGCTGTTTTGCCAATGAGCTGCTTTCTCTACGCAGCCTGTGTTGACAATGTCTAAGGCCCTTTTTAAAAAAAAAAAAAAAAGCATTTTGAGAATTAAAACTTTGAAGATATTACTAAAATGAAACTCAGGAATCCTCTTCAACTAGATAAGTTATGTGCCTCATGTACTATTCATACAGGGATATCACTCCTTTCAATGAAAAGTCTGGAAACTCTACTTTTTACCAAATAAAACTAATGGCAAACCACAGCATAATTAAATGAAATTTATTCTCACCTAATCTTGATAAACACAGCACTTGAATCAGTTTAATAAAGTGTACCTGTGAAGAGGAGTAGGGGTAATATCTAGCAGCCTCCTTATTGCATTAACAATCAAGTCACTTTTGAGTAATGACAGATGCAGATATGGAGTGCCTTTATTAATATGTTATAAGCAACACAATTATTACCTCATCCATCAGCGTTCATTTTTTTCCCTTGCTTTTGCTCTGATGTTGTTTAGAAAGGCAGCCTGCGTTGACTGACAGTGATAGCAGACAAAAGAAGATAATTGCTTACTTACTCCTTTCCACATAGCCTTTGATCCATTTTGTCTTTTCTGACAGAGAAGAGACAGCGACATAATTAAAGGCATTGTGTGGCGTATACAATCTCGACTGCAATCACGCTGGCAACCTGACAGCTCATTCTAATGTGAGTGTACTTTGTAAGGGGGCTCGATAAATAAGTAAAGCCCTAGAAAACAATCCTCTCTTCACTCTTTTTCTCACATTTTTCAGTCCACTTCTTACTGAGAGCTTTTACACAGAGCAGAAATAGGAGTGGGACTCCATTATTGAATGAATTTATGAATAAATTACTGCTGTGTGGCTATATGTGAGAAAAGGTTCAGAGCATGAAACTTTATTTTAAACAATGCTGTTTTGTAATTTTATTAATTTTTTTGGCAGGGGAGAAATTAGATTTAATGAAAAAATGTTTTAATATCCTGCAAATGAATAGGTGTATGGCCTCTGGCTAATGCATCAATATAATTTATCATCGGTCATTATCAAGGTTGATTATGGAGGGTGATATTCTTTTTTTTCTCTTCTTGTTAATGGCATCTCATCAGTTTTATTTTTTTTAGTTTGCTTAGCAGTCATTTACATCTTTAGTTATGATAGTTTTTGAGAAGATCTTAAAACAGACTGTTCTATAGCAGCTCCAAAGTTCACTTGACCCTCTAGTGTGCTTAGGGGGTCAGCAGAGATGCATAGATACCACCCTGACCTTGCTGAATTACCCATATCATCACCTTGAGGGTCCGTTGACGAACACCAGGCTCCTGTTTGTAGACTTTTCCTCTGCTCTTTTTACTATTCAGTCATATTTGCTTCCAGAGAAACTTCTTCTCGAATTTAATCTTGATATTAATGTCACTGGATGGATTTTAGACTTTTTGACAGACCGGTCACAATGTGTGAGAGTTAATGGTGTCCTTTCAAATAAGCTTAACTCATCCACCGTTTCACCTCAAGGATGTGCTCTGTCTCTCTTCCTTTATATTCTTTACATAAACAGCTGTCAAATAAATACCAGACCAGACACATTATAAAGTTTGCCTATGGTTCTGCTATACTTATGTTACTGGAAGGAGAGGAACTAGGTCATGGGCAAGTAGTTGGAGACTTTGTGTCATGGTTTAAGGAGACTTTTCTTGAGTTGAATGTTTCTAAAACTAAGGACATGATCATTGACTTGAGGAAGTTGGAACCAAACCCTAAACTGACAAATATTAAAGGGATTGAAATTGACATGGTGGAACATCACAAGTATGTGGGTACCGTGTTTGACAAGTTAAGCTTCCAACCAAATGGTTGATGTAATTTCTAAAAATTTTTTTAAAAAAAAGGTCCTATAATGTCTGTACTTCTTGAGGAAAAATATACTCCTTTAATGTGTGCAGTACAGTTATGACTCTGTTTTATAGACTTTTCATTGACTCTGTTCTGTCCTTCTTTTTTGTGGCCTGGTTTGGGGAACCTGAATCTGGCCAATAATAATAGGATTGGCCTGCTTGTCAAAGTGGCCAGTAAAGTTATTTTAGGTGAGTCAGCTGCAGCTATCTGACCTCTACTACAGGCAGGTCCTAAGGAAGGCCCACACCATATTGAATTGTCCTGATCAACCTCTGCAGAGAGAGTTTGAGCTCCTACCTTCAGACGGTAGATACAGAACTCCTACTCAGAGGACAAAAAGATAGAGAGTCCCTTTTTTTTGGCCATTAATAGTCTGAATTTGCATATGTGACCTCTGCACTTAAGCACTTAATGTATTTGACATTTAACTGTCTAAATTTTAAAATGATCTTGCATTTTTCTCTTTCTCCCTGTGATCTGTCTCTAGATTGTTGCATTATGGGACTATTTTTTTTATGAATATGAATGTTTATATATATATTTACATGCCTGCAACCAAATTTCCCCTGATGGAATAATACATTTTGACTTGACTTGAGTTGACTTGATGGATGCAGCAGCACAGCAAAGTGGCATATTTCCTTGAAGACTTAACCTCAAGTTTGACGTTGATCGCTTTAAGCATTATCAGCAGCACAAATGAGTTTTGACATGATTGGTGATATTGGTAAAAGCCAGTGGTAAAAAGCAATGGAAACCTACGAGTGGTCTGTGCACCAGCAAAACAAGCTGATACACGTTACTTCACATCAGTTAAGTTTAACTTCATCATTGAGACTCAGCAGCCTTCAGACAATAGAAATCACATCTACTCCAGTTCACTGGGTTCAATATCATACAACGATTAAGGAAACATGTCTCCTTGTTAACTGTATTTTGACATTTTCCAGAGCACTTCACTCACATTTGTTAAGTTGTTTAAAAAAAGTGTCGCACATTGCATCAAGTTCGCTAAAGTCATCACGAGAAGAACTACCTGTGAAAAAAGGTGCAAAACATTCTTTTTGGCTCTGAGGGGAGTTTTCTAAATTCAAGAGTGACAAGACTAAGAGTTTGCACCCCTACTAGTTAGCATGCTAATATATTCACAGTGATACTTCTAACATGCTCAGTTTTAGCAGGTATAATGTTTACCATATTAACTATCTAAGTGCTCACATTTGCTAATTAGCACTAAACACAAAGTATACCTGAGGAAAAGTCTAGGGATCACTAAAGTCATTGAGAGACATTGTTTGTATCCAAAGAATGCCTGTATAAAACGTTGTGCCAGTCCATGCAGTAGATGTTGAGATATTTCACTGGCTAAGTGAAAATGTTGACCTGTGGTGCTAGATAGAAAATACAGGGGTTCACCAAAGTCAGTAAGGTTCATCCTCTGGGTCATCTGGGTCTCAGTGCAGGCTCAGAGGCTTCAAGGTATTGGTTACAAAATGAGGATGGTCAGTTTGAAAGAAGGGAGGGTCTAATAAAAGACACTGCTGAGTTGCATTATAGGGATTGTAGGACACAATTTTTTAGAGCTTGACCTCTCCTTGGGACTGAAATAAGAATACCTCAGCCTCTGCTCCTTTGCTTTTTTCAAATCTTTTGCTCACAAATCTTCAAACTTTATTACAAAGGTAGATCTGCTAGAGATAACCAGTTATCTTACTTCTTTGTATCATATTTATACTTTTTAAAAATGTCATCAAGCTTGATCATTTTATTATAAGCATATGTTCTGTCATACAAACACAAGGGTTACTTTTTACATTCATTTTTAGTTTGTATAATACTGTATTCTCCTGGTTTCTACTATTATTTTGACAACTCTTCCTGAGCATCCTGTCAACTGGAGATTCTGTTCAAATGAGTGAGCACACTGAGCCAGTATGCGGCCATCAAACTCAAAAACCATCAAGTCAAAACATTACAGTCAAAGTGAATTGTTTGGTATAAAAATATATCGTTGTTTAACCTGTGACACTCTGATTGCGGCGCGCATTATATTCCACAGCCAGACTTCCAGCTTTACAGTAGATATTAAGAGCTATCTGAGGTTTCAAATTCAGCTTTAAGGCTTCATGAAAGCCTTGAACATTTTCAAAGGCTTATCTATCATTTGGAAACACTCTTTCTACTATAGAGGAAGGTGTTAACTTATGCCTATATCAGTCTGACTCATTCAGTTACATCGGCTTCACTTTCCTTCTCCTTCTGAAGATTTAAGTAGACATGGCGGAAAAGATGGTCCACATAATCCTCCAGCACCCAGGAATGACTTACTTATGATATTATTCCTGAATATTGGATAACATTAACAAATGAAAGACAAAAGAATCTGCAATAGCACTTTATATTAAGATACATATATTCACCATTAACTATTTGCTTATTAGAAAGGAATATTAGTAGTATATTGGCTCTTTATTATATTTATCATTATAAAGCATGTATTAATGCCTTATTCTGCATGGACATATTCTACAACTAATAGGCTTCAATAACATCCTATTTACTGCTTATTCGTATTAAGTGAGAAAGCTATTGTAGATGAATTGCGATCTAAATGTGCTTTGCTCATTATGGGCCTTATGCGATGGTAGTACCACTAGAATAGTCATTCTCCCGTACACTTAATAAATATGGTCTATTATTGTGTAGCAAAGCACAAAACTACAAATTTCAATAGTGTCCAAATAACTCTAAATTAAGCCTTTCTAACTCAGAATGTGTTCCCCATTCTAAAGTGAAGTCTTGCTCATGACTAATTCACTAGTATTTTAACACTATGGTTTGGCTCCAGAGCGACAGAAAATGGAGGTTGGCAAAAAGCCCATCAGGAAAGCAGTCGGTGGTCTCTTGACATTTAAAAATTCATGACAATCAAACACCTGTGCAGTGCTTTTCCATGTCTCTCAGCATCTTTGCATATGTCAAAAGGTAAAGATCTCAAATGGACCCTGAAAAATGCAAGGAAGAAAGTAACTTTATCCGGCATCTCTTCTCTCAGCAGCACTATTCTCTCACCTCGTCTCTGATTTTCTTTAGTGAGCAGGGGCCAGTGGTTCAAAGCACAGTATCGGAGCCCAATCTGCCCTGCATTTTATGTCCCAGTGGAGGTCTTCAAACGTTACTTTTAACTGCCCCAGTAATGCAATCTGAGTGAATATGTGATCTAGCCAAAAAGCTCTGCAGTAAATGGCATGTGATAGTGAGATAACATGAATAATAAACAAGGGAACAAAGTTGAGGTAAAGGTTGTATTTTAATCAGAAAGTATGCAAACTGCTGGAGGGCATGTCATCTACTGAGTTTTTAATAGGACACGAAATATTAAGCTGCCAAAAAAAAATTCAAAAAATCTAACAAGCTCATCCAGTGACAGAAAGATATATGTATATGATTTCTGCCAGGCAAAGTGGATGAAAGTCCCTGCTTTACTATGCAATACATTACTAATGAACAATTTCCCATTTTACTTAGTCCCAGTGTACTGTGCCAAGGATTCCTAATGAATCTTTAAAGAAACAGAAAAAAGTAGCAAAACAACAAGAATTGAGATCTTTTAAGGCTGAATACCCTCATTTGTCAAGCTTAGATGGACACGGCACAAGTATGTCAACCCAATCTCTTTCCTGTTGTCACACAAATGATGCTTCACTTCAAATAACCAAGCAAATGAGCAAATGAGCAAGTGAGCGGGGCATGCTCAGCACCTTGTGGCACATCCTCTGCACACAGTGTCCCAGATTCCACCTTACGTAACCTGATTATTTGTGCACACCATGCAAATACTCACGACAAACAAAAAAATAAGACGGTACATTCATTGCTCAGTGTCTCAGGTAATGTGGGCTACTTTGCAGAGCAGGACCTGTGCATTGTAAGGGGTTTGCTATCACAGCACAGCACAGCGTGTGAAATTCAAGAAAGAGAACGCGGAGTAAAGCTAGTTGAAAGACTATAGCAGCCATAAGGAGGGGGCTGTGCCATCAGCTGTCCATATGGATGCTATGTGAGTAACGTCTACCGAATAGCCTCAGACAGAAGGCAATCTCTCTCCTCATTAGGAATTCTATTGGACTTTAATTAACAGGTTAAGACTACTATAAACCTGCTGCTAGAGCCCACCATCAGAGGCAATAACGCCTCAATTAGAAGACCTTGACAGCTTGCAGCTTGAACCCCTCAGTCAAAACCACCATCACTCACCCTCACTATCACACATGCATACATAAACACCTAATTTATGCGTCTGCTGTGTTGCCTTTGGGCAAGGCAAAAGGCACAAATCCCCCAGTCAGACAGATACTCTGCTCAGTGGACAGCAGTAGAGAGGTTGAGCGGGACTGGACAACCCTTTGTGTGTCTGTGTATGTGTGTGTGTGTGTGTGTGTGTGTGTGTGTGTGTGTGTGTGTGTGTGTGTGTGTGTGTGTGTGTGTGTGTGTAGCTGCATGAATGAGAAGCAGGATGATGCTGGAGGAGTAATGGTGTGCTCTTTCCTTGAATAAATCAATGCTTAAGCAGTGCTTGGATAATACCATATAAGCTTGCAAATCCTAGCTGATGACAGATAACACCTAATTCAGAATTCTTAAATACAATTAATTTGTTAAGTAGACAGCCCCGACACAGTTTAATAAGTGGTGCTTTTGGCCTGTATGTGGCAGCACAGATTTGATGTTTTACATTGTTCGATTTCAGGAATCAAACTATTTGTTAATGATTTTGATAAGAACTGGTGTGAGAAAGCTGAGCAGATCTCTAAGCGATCATGATTAAATGTGGCAGAGGCTATCTACTATAATCCCAACACAGTGCTAAAATTAATGTTGTTTTGATTGTCCCGGACAATCCATCTAACGGGGAACCTAATGGCATACAAAATAACAGTGAAGTCACCCCAGGTCAAGGTGAGGCTGACACTTAATCTTAAAAACATGAGAGAGAGGTCCACAGTGTGTCGACCTGTGTGGTTCTTGTTTATGCAGCTTGTCAAGTGTGTGTGTGTGTGTGTGTGTGCATGTGTGTGTGTGTGTGTCTGCCTGTACGCCAATGCATAATGTGCAGACAAATATGAGAGGCGAAGAGTGACCTGGTTCATTGAGTAGAGTGAGTGAGGAAGAATGATTGTATGTGCTCATGTATGCGCACGTCAGTTCCAAAGTGTGCGAGTCAGTAAAAGTGTTCATACTTGTCTGAACACGTTTCTCCATTAATGAATGTATTCACCAAATACCCAGGATTACAGCTAATCCCGAACATCGACTGATCCCACAATGCAATGTGAGCAGGCTAAATGTCAAAAGACTGATACTTTAAATTAAACGTGATTCATGAACTAGTCCTTTTTTAATTAAAGATTGTTTTGTGACATTTGTGTGACCTGTACAGAGGACTGTGCAGAAGTATGAAAGATGAGAGAGGTAGTGACATGTAACACAGCAGCCTGGACGGCCCCGGGATCAATATCAAATTCCCTCCGCTATACATAAACATCAGGCTGCAGCTTAATCCTTGCGCTTTATTAGAATCTATCAAACATATTCAAACATGAATTCCTCACACAGTTAATCGCCCCCGTTTCATATGACAGCAATTAGAATATTCATTAGATAAAAAATCTCTTTAGCTCAATCGATAGTCGTTGAGCCAAAGGGATCTCTGTAGAAATCTGAGTCAAAATCCATTGGATACAAAGGATCCAATTGCATGAGCTTTGTGACTCCTCTAACCCCTGTATAAATCAATAGACCAGCCCCTCTAGTGGATTTAGCTGCTTGTTAGCGGGCTTGAAACAGCTGTCTTACCCTGTGTCTTGTGATGTTCTACCCCATTCTATTTCGTCCAGTGTTTCAGCCCACTTTTAGCTTCATTGTGGGCTTATCACTGTAGTGTGCTCAGGTGAGTGAACACAGCCCCACATCCACTTAGGCTTTTCAATATCACGGTGACACGGTCAAATCAGGAGAGTGCACAAGATTAAATCGATGCCTGGCCAGTTGACTGCTTGACGCAGCATTCTCTTCCAGACCATTTCCTTGGCCGTGCCATCTATCACTCACAACCCGACCGGTGCTCTTCTTTTGTCTCCATTCTCTTGTGCTTTTTTGTCACCACGACATCCACGACAGCACCTTGTCTCAGGAGATGTGACACAATTGCAATCATGGAGTTCATAATATCTGTATACCAAGTGATTCCTTTACTGCAGGTGGTGGAGAAATGACAAACAGAGGTGACATAGCAACACAGTCTGAGCTAGGAGGGGAGAAGAAAAAAAAAAAATCTAATTTAGAGTTTGCCCCAGAGGTCAGCCCAGCGGGCCAGGTCCAAACATCTATCAGATAAATCGGCTTTAGGGCGCCAGCAATCAACGTACAAACTCCACCTTGTGCCTGCTGTCCTGCCAGTTAAGTGAATAAATTGTGCAACAGCTGAAATAGACAGGACACACAGCGGATCTGGTGAGGCTCAAGTTATCTTCAAGTCCAAGCCTTGTGGATATGAGATATGGTGACAGGATGTACAGATGAATACAAGACTGGTGGAATATAAAAGCATGCATGAGAATTTAAAAATAAATGATTGATTGGTTTTTATAGCTGACCAACGTGTACACTTTGCGAATGTCAGCGAGCTGCATTTCCCTTAAAGGATAGGTTCACAAATGTTCAGGTCTTATACAATATTCAGGTGTCCACATGAACATTGGAACAAGTTTTGTTTGCTATAATCATTCATCCTGCTAATACTGGCCAGTATCCTTAGGAAATGTGCTCACAATGTAAGTGATGGGGGACAAAATCTGGACAAAAAATCGATATATTTTAAAGTTAATTTGAAGTTAATATGAGGCTTCAGCAGTTAGTCAGATCGAATGTATTTTCCTCCAGAGTTACAGTCTTTTAGTATCAAATTCATTATTTGTTTTCCTCTCTGTTTTCCTGTTCAGCTGCAGTTGAGGATAGAAACAAAAGGCTATAACGTTGAAAGCTATTGACTGATTTTTACTAATTTGGAAGGCTGAAGCTTCACATGAATTTTTAAATACATTTTTGCATAAAAGGAAGATTGTGGATTTTCGCCCCCATCACTTAGTGCATCATAAAGGGATCTGCTAATGGCCAGCATGAACAGGATGAATGATTGCAAGAAATTATAATAAAAAAAAAAAAACATTTCAGTGTTCATTTGGGGATCTGACTATTGTTGTAAGGCAGACTTGAAAAATTGTGTAAGTATTTGCACTTATGTCCAAGTACAGCCACGCAAAAGAGGTAGAGCTACTTCCGTGAAGCGGTATGAGGATGCAGAAGCAGAATAAGCTTTCTTCTACTTCAAAGCTGTGGCTGAATGTTTGAGTAAATTGCTGTTGTTTTGTTGTTGGCCATTTCTTTCTGATGGAAATCAATTGAACAGCCGCTGAGTGGCATGTTCTTGAGATAACCTACTGCCCAATAGAGGATGCTGACTTTTAAAAGAGTAATGAAAACATTAAAAAAAATTAAACATATGGCAGTCTTTCAAATCCATGATAGGTGGGCTGAGTGTGATACTTCTAGTCTGAGCAATATACACACGCTCTGGATATATTTTTATTAATATTAGGGATAAAGCTGCAACAATTAGTCAATTGACTGATTAGTCAATTGCCAGAAAATTACCTGGTAACTACTTTGATGATCAATTATTCATTTTGAGTAATTTTTTTTTGGAAAAAATACTAACATTTGCTGCTTTGAGCTTTTCAAAAGTGAGTATTTTTCTGGTTTCTAGTTCTCTGTAGCTCTATTCACACAAGACAAAACCCCCGCTAACACCCACTAACATCTGGCTTTATTCTTCAGTGGGAAAGCGTTCACTCAGCATGCATTCCCCGGTCAAATGACTCTGCAGTAGTCACGGGTATTTATCAACTCCAGCTCTGATCAGCAGTGAAGGAAACATGACACTCCATTGGATGCACTAATTTTTGCCCCTTTTCCAGCTGCTCTTTCATCTGTTTCTTTCTGTGGACATAAGGTCCAGAATAAGGTCTATCTGTAAACATATGGTCTCATCCATATGTTTACATATGGTAATATACTTTGTTATTACAGAGAGCCCATACGTAAACATATGGCCCTATGTTTATTGTGGGATTAGCATGCTAGGCTAACAGTCAGTCAACTTTAGTGCCGTGACGTCTTTCAGAGCACACAAACACCATGAACACACCTGTCGCCTGCCCACCTTGTAAGGCTACATCTTATTTTTATACAGTCTGTGCTATACACACAGCACAGCATAGTATTCTATTGATGCTAGCCATGCTAACTTCTCTATGGGAAAGGAGTCTATCTATTTTTAGTGGGTTTGCTTGCATTAAATACTGCATGTACACGCTAATTATGGTGTAAAAAGGGTATATGGTAATAAATTATATACCTTATTGCGTGGTGGACTGTTGCTCGGGACAAAACAAAGACATTTTAGGTAGCATCTTAAGCTTTGAGAAATGGTGATAGACATTTTTTCCACAACTTTCTGATATTTTATAGATGAAACAACATATACTGATGATGAAAATAGGTTTCAGCCCTAATTAGTAGTACACTGTGTTTTATCATGTGACAGGGTTGCAATTAAGTAAGACAAAGTTGCATTCAAATGTGGTGATTGCCATTAACGACAAAACAATGTTTTGCCAACATTTTGCATTTATTTCTGTCAGACACCTCACCACCCACACACTTATCAACACAACCAATCATATTTACTTTATGTTCAAACTGAGATGTTATTAGTGTGAAAGTAGTTATGTGTGAAACCATGTTTGTGAAAAATGTGAAAGGCCCTCTCTAGATCTAGTGTTTGGTTTGTCTGCTCTGGCCTACTGTAGAAACATGGTGGTGCAAACATGGCCCCTTTGAAGAGGACCCACTCACTATGTAGATATTAAGAGCTCATTCTAAGGTAACAGAAACACAATGATTCCTATTTTCAGGTGATTATAAGCTAATTAAAACATAATTATGAATATTAGATTCAATTTCTGCAAAGTCCTTTCTGCTAACACCACTATATTCTACACTACACCTTTAAGGAGCATATATATCTATGTGGTCACACATACACACTACTCTCAAGATAGTTTTCTCATTACCGAATAACAACATCTGGTAATGACATCAACACATATACACAAGCCTGTCATTAATGGGGCCCCTTCACTGGAGCTAACCAAGCGAGAACGTGTCACATGTCCATGTTTCCACTCTCTCCTCAAACACAGCAATTAGGCACATTGAGCTGAGTGTCACTTTGGCTGCTTCATTGACCTTTCTCTGGCTCCGCTGGTCCCACCTGCTCGTACTGCTGTGCGATATCTTCATTAGTACAACCTGACCACATAGGGCATGCGTGTCTGAGCAGGGGCTGCTGCAGAACTGTTGCATGCAATGACAGTTAAGACACTATGAAATAATCACTACCTTTACCAAGGTGTTTGTGTACATGCTCTGTTTTGCATGATGACATACAGTATGTGCTAGCTATTTGTGCACATATGGACAAAATCTAGCTTTTTCTTTCTGCCAGCCAACCCGCCAGCCTACACAGATCTTCACCTACAGTGTTTCTGTCTGGCCCCAATTTTTCACTGCTTCAGGCATATTCTCCTCATTAAAAAAGGAAAAGTCTTTTAAAAGAGCATCAATTTCCAAACACATTACCTATAGTACAGTAGATACACCAATTTAAATTCAGTCAGAGACACTTGGGTCCAGGAAGTGACCATTTACAGCAAATTTACAGTTAGATTTGGTGAGGGGAAAAAGGTTCTGCTCTTTAAAGGAGCTCTTAAAGAATCAGAGCTGCAACAGGATTCTGCTGAGAGATCCAGTTCTCCTTGATTAACATACATTCATCTTAGTTAAATTAACAATATGAAATACCATTGGTATTAGAGTGATCAGTTGAGTAAACAGTGAGTGTCAGGTTATAATGTCCCCACTGTACACCTCAATGAATATTCTTAGATTTGACTGGCCAAACAGTTGTTAATGAACCAATGATTGACAAGGATATTAGAAAAACTGACTTCAGTGCTCTAAGCGAATAAACGTTACACTTCATCAGATATTTCTATTTCAATGTTTTTGTTCCCTCCGAGGAAATTTGTCTTGCAGCCAACTGAAACAGACTTGAACATAAACTTAACAAAATATATAAAAAAATGTACAAAATAAAGATATTTTACACAGACGCTCACATAAAACAATCTACATCAAGTGAAAACATAACATGTGGCGTACATCCAAATATCATTATCCAACCCAATCATCAACCACCATCATCTCCAACCAATGTATATATGAGAAACTCATTATAATTTGACAGAGTGGATGACTTAACAAGTATCTAGTCTTAGATAATGAATACACATGGCCATTCCTCCCACTTTCTGAGCAATGTGTTGTTTATCCTTTGCTCTATGCTTGAATTCTCACTGGCCTCCAATTTAGTGTGGGTTGATTTGATTAAACACAAATTAAAAGAATACGCAACATGTAAGCACAAATCTGAAGACACCCTACTTGAAGGCCCTTATGTTGTGAAATTGAGCTTTAAAGATGGATTCACCCAGATATATCTTCACTTACAGTATATTTTCACAGATCAGTTCCTATACAGAAGGACTGGATTTTCTGGGGTGCCCTGGGGCAGCTACCAGCTGTGCCTGCTTGGCAATTCAGTCTTAAAAAGTGAATAGAGATTCACTATCTTCCTGCATTAATCGGGATTTAACTAAGGATGTCACTTAACAATATGTACAGTACTTATCCAATTGAGCAGCTTATATATGTATATATATATATATTTTATTTGACTACACTGTATGGTACGTGTGGTCAGGGGGAATAATGACTTTGAGTAACATGAATAAGTACTGGCTCATGGAAGTAGCAAAGAAAAGAGCCTCATCGCAGAGTTAAAAGCTTTTTTACATATTGTGCATTATTTATTTGGAGAAACATGTAAAAACACACATAAATTAGGGTGTATAATTGCAAAAGAATTAAGCAGTGACTAATTAAGCAGTTAGGAACTGTACAAAAAATTATTGGGGCGGGGAGGAGGCTAAGCTTGTTTGATCTAATGTCCTGTGCTATTTTATGCCTCTGAGAAAAATGCAACACCCAATATCTCAAAGAAAAAAATAACATTTTCCTGTTCTTCCATATCCACCAATGTGCATATTAGAAGTGGAAATATAAATTGCAGAATTTTTTGACAAACAACACTTTGTTGAATTTTACTGCCACTCATTTTTTTTGTATAAAGAGCTTAAAAATAAATGGTTATTACTGTCACTGAATGAATGAACTGTGCACAGAAGGCAGCTCTGTGGTGGATGATGGACTTGAGCCCTTTAATATTTTCACCCACAGCCAGATTTCAAATAATAAGAATAAGAAAATAGAATATCAGTAATAAATAAATATGCTGAGAAAAAAGGAATAAAGAACCCTCTGCTGCTCTTTAAAAAAAAAAAAAAAAAGTCAGTCTTTTGCCAGAAGGAGCTTCGGCGAAAAGAGAAAATTCAGAACCAACCCCTGATCGTGACCCTTGTTCCCCTTTAAAATAATTTCATTCCCTTTCTGAGAAAATAACCATGACAGAAGAACTGAAAATGGTTCCAGATTTATTTATTTTTTTAGTTATCGCTGCTAACTCCTGTGCAACCAAATGATATGCAGGAAAACCAGTGTCAACCCAAAACACTGAAAACACCAGAGCGGAGATGCTGAATAAACACAAGTGAGATGTTAATGTATTTGTGTGCCTTTACTGTCTGAGTGTAGGTGGGTGAATCTCATACTTGTGTTTGTGGGCCCCTGCCTCTACGCTGTGACAGTAGGCAGAATAAGAAAGTGTTTTATGGCATCTCATTGAGACACCCTTGACGGTGACACCTCCTCTATACTATTCCCGCTCCTTAGCTTCTCTTCCCCCTGTCACTGCTTTTCAGCTCTATTTCTTTCCCACTCTCTCCTGCTGTCTCTAAATCATCCCCCCTTTCTTCTGTCTCTCATCTTTTCCTATCCATCTTTCTCAATCATCTTCTTCCATATTGCTCTCTATCCCCACAAATCTTCCACTCTACCCATCCCAGCACTCCTCTGTCTGCTGTCTCCCTCACTTTATATCCCTCTCCCTCTTTACCCCCCGCCAGTCTCTCTCTTTCTGTCTGGTACAGTAATGGTGCACTCTGCCACCGTGTTCATTTCAGCATCATCCCCAGAGTGGCTCTGTTTATATCTGAATATAAGAAATACATTTTTGGAAAAGCTGTACAACCCCACGCACACTTTTTTCACACTTTTCAGGATGTGAATGGCTCAATTCATCGCTCTCTGCCTCTGTGCTTTGCTTTTGGAAAAACTGCGTATACATTTACAAACACAAAATTACGTGTGCCGTGAATACCAATACCAGGCTTTTTTATGCTCTAACTGACAATTTGCTGCAAGCACAAGGTAACAAATATCTTTTTAAAATGAAAGTGCAGGATCAAATATGCTTTAAAAGTGATGAAACAAACCCATCAACATGTTTTTTTTGTATATTTTCTTTCTCTCCTCCACCTAGTTCTTTGTCCTTTTCCTGGCCATATTCCTTACACGCAGCAATGGCTTTGGAGTCTGTCCACTTATTGATCAGCATGGCGACTAAAGGGGGTGGCTGCCTTTATAGCTTGTCTGACTACGGTGTAATTAAAGCTGAGGCAAAGGATGTGTAGCACTGACAATACTGGCTCCCCTACTTAGACAAAGCTATTTGAGGAAATGCTACACCTCAGAGTGATCAAATTTGAACACAATAGCTTTGGGTTTTAATGCCACATTTAATGTGGAGTAGGGGGAGGGAGCGGCGGGGGCGTTTTCAAAACACACAGCAATATTCAAGGAGCATTAAGCTGTGCAGTCGAATGAGTTTTAAATAATAACAGAATTGGATTTGATGCCCTCCTAGCGTCAATTTTTTTGCTTTCCAGAACTGCTGTTAAACTTTATAAGACCATCTGTTTTAGAGAAGAGAGGGAGGGAACCAAATCAACAGCCCACAGCCTATAGTTGAAGCCACCAGGGTGCGTGTGTGTGTTTTATGACCAACTCCAATTCTCTCCCACCCCCTCAAAAGCCTGTGAAGAGAGTCAAAGTGTTGCAGGATGCAGAGTAAAATCCCTCTTAGGGATCATGACTATCAAGGAGCAGTGCATGCAGGATTCAGATATATTTTACTGGCTTAAAAAAAAAAAAAAAAAAGCTGACATCACTGCAAAGAGGAATGCTATCACGGGTGAGGGTGAATGTTAGAAGTAATGGCAATGGGAAAATGAGCCAAACCGGGGCGACCCTCCTTCTGTTACAGTACATTACCCCTGACTGCATCTGAGGGTGATTCACTCAGAAACTCTGATGCAGAACACACTGTGGTGGGCAGATGTCATACATTGTTAGAAGTACACTGGAGTAAATGCACAACAAGCATGCACACCGACACACACACATCGACAGACACACCGACACACTGACAGTTCAGTAAGTGAATGAACAAGTAACTGCATACACACAGACAGCTGCACGCTAGCACACGTAGGCTTTTTTCATGGGCCATTTAATTTCACTTGATCTTGTGACATGGTGATGATCTCCATTTTGTCATTTTAAATTGTAATTGCCCCGAGTAGCCTGGAACACTGTCAGAGAAAGAGGAAGGAGACGAAGGTAGATGGACCAGTGCGGAGAGAGAGAGAGAGAGGATGATAGAAAAAAGTTGAAAAGTCAGTGCAGAAAGAAAAAAAAGAAGGGAGAAACAGGAAAAGATTAGAAGAGCTCAGAGATAGATGGAAGAAAGGAATACCTCGCTCTTTGTTCCTTTTCTCAGACGGGGGCAGTGGGGGGGCTGGTATAGTAATGTTCCACTTCTGTAATGTCCCTCCTCCTTGAGAGGTGCATGATATCTCTGGTTTTCATTTTCTCCACCTACCCCTTTATCATTCACCGATGGAGCTCGTATAATTATTCCCTGGCTCTCTGGGCTGTAATTACAATCCTCCAGAACAAAAAAAAACACTTCAAGTCCATCAGTTTCTCTTCATCATAATTCTCCTCTGAGGCTGTGTCACTGGCCTGATGTTCTCCTCTGGGAGACTCGTTGTTTGTCCATGCTCCAGGTCACATTTTTCCATCGACAAGGTCAAGGCTTTGTCCATTAAGGGCTTCTCATATGGACACATAGTGATTATATTCACTGTGCTTTAACTGGATGCTTTAATTAAGACAGCTGGTCTGTAAACGTCCTTACTCCCTTCTGCAGTCCCTGCCTGTTAACTAACAGAGAACATGTTCAGGGGAGCAGTATTTAACCTCACAGGTCATGTATGTTATTCTTATAGCAGCAGACAGACACCACCCTTCAGTTTGATGAATTGGGTTTGGTCTGAATGTTGGAGAGCTTCGACTCTGCCCACAGGTGCCAGTATACTGGAAATTAATTAAAACATGCATATAATTCATATATGATACTATCACAATGCATTCATGCTACAAATGGTAAAAGGACTGTGCTTATATGGTGCTTTTCTAGTCTTTCAACCACTTCTACACTACAAGTTACATTCATCCATTTACACACACATTCATACACTGATGGTAGGGACTGCCACATAGGGTGCCAACCTGCTCATCAGGGGGAAAATAACATTCACACACACACACACACACACACACACACACACACACACACACACACACACACACACACACACACACACACACACACACACACACACACACACACACACACACACACACACACACACACACACACACACACACACACACACACACACACACATTCATACACCATTGGCGCAGAAATCAGGAGTAATTTGGGGTTAAGCGTCTTGCCCAAGGATACATCAACAAGCAGACTGGAGGAGCCGGGAATCGAAGTGCCGATCTTCCGATTAGTGGATAACCCGGTCTACCCCTGGAGCCACAGCCGCCCCATACAACTGGAGATATAGTATATGGTAAATGGACTGTATTTATATAGCACCTCTCTAGTCTTAAGACCACTCAAAGCACTTTACACTACATGTCAAAATTCACCCATTCACACACACACACATTCATACACTAATGGTAGTGGTGGCCATGAAAGGTGTCAACCTGCTCACGAGGAAATCTAATTTAATAATTATTCACACACACACACACACACACGGGAGACATTTGTAGTTCAGTACCTTGCCTAAAGACATTTCAACATGCAGAGGACGAGCTGGGGATCAAAAAGCTGATCGTCTGATTAGTGGATGACCGGCTCTACCTCTTGAGTCAAAGCCGCCAAGTAGTAATCTTAGCTGTAGGAGTCATGTATTTGATGTAGGGTTAAATGTAATATTCCTGCCAAATACCAGGGCGGACATGGTAAAGGAAAGGCTGGGCACACATGTCCAAACAATTGAATCCATTAGCAGCCAGTAGCAGCTAAAGTGTAGGACTTTAGTAGCAGTCCCTACACTTTGCAAAGTTTGTTTAAATATGCCGCACACTTAACGGAATAGCTTGAAAACTGCTGGTAAACAATTAGATAGGAGGAGAAACACAGTGCAAGAATTACTAAGAAAGTGACATAGTGAAAAAGAGAGCTGTGATTCTAAATACATTTGCAAAGGCGATGTGGTGCAGTTCAGCAGTGGGATTTGTCAAACTCCTAAAGAAATGATAATGTAGTGATCTTGATCCCAAGCCATTTACTTCCTCCGCAGTTCAGTTCCAACTGAGAAAAACTATTACTCCTAAAATTACTCGTATTATTACAGTTTGTTATGATTGGTTACACGCATGGCTCCCATACTGAGTGTGCATCTTGAAAACTCTTCACACAGTCAACTTTAACCACACACTGCTGGGCACAGCGGTTCATTTTACACACAAAAGCAGAAATCCTTCCAGCAGACACCAACGCTTGATTTTAATTGACAACAACTCATGTGTCAATCAGAGCACACTGAGATTAAAAACAATAACAGGCAAGACATGATGCATTTTTTATGGCAGTCTTTGAAGTTGTAACTTTGATCACTTAAAATCTGTAGATCTACATACTGTGTGTACATGTTGTTTTTTAATTTTTGATAGTCTAAGGAATGTTAATATTGTTTACAGTAAACAAACTTTACATTACAAAGTAGACTTGTACCTCTCTATTAAAATATACTACAGTGTATTCTACAGCAACAAGTCAATAAAATGTGACAGGAAATGTTTCAATGGGCTGTATTTTTTAAATGTTTTCATGTTTTTGATTGAATATAATATTTCAGTGTGGTTATGATTTGCCTAATTGCTCTCAATATGAATACATATTAGTTTAAAAAAATAAACCAAAGAGAATATGTAAGCATTTACAAAATAGGCTGCAGATCTACAGAGTTTGGTTGAATGTTGGTGTTTGAGAGAGAAACATATTCAGGAAATTTGAAGGATCTATGTGAAGAGTTTTGAAGATGCGTAACTCAGTGTTGAACAATGAAGGTATCCACTCTTAAATACTGTGAAGTCTTTTGGTCAAATAAATAGCACAAAAGGCTTAATACATACAGCACAAGCCTCAGTGCAGAGAGTAACAGCGCAGCAGGTGGAAATGGTAGTAAGCCAAAAGAAAGAGAACTGCAGCTGCCACCTGTTGTGATCACAATTCATTGATTGTCCAGTTCAAGTTTATTGAACACAAACCACAATACCCTTGCGTGTTCTAAGGTCTACATTTATTGTTATGTAGTTTACAACTAATAACTAATATTGTTTATTAGTTATTCTTATATAACTGATACAGTCTCTCTGGGTATTATTGTGGTGTAAGTGCCTTTATTTGAAGTCATTGAGATATCTGTTGATTAATGGTAAAGTTATATTTCTTTATTTCTCCACGACATTCTTTGTATCTTCTTTGTTAAAATGCGGTTACTGTTTTTATGCCTTCTTTACAGAGATAGACTTATCCCCACAAAACTAACTCTCTAAGTCTAAAATTCTCACTGTTCATCCAGATATCAACATTTGTTGACATCTTTCCGCCTATTATTTTTGAAATCCTTCTTTATATACATATGCAATAAGGTGAGAGCTACACTTGCTAAAAAGATACACAAACTGTAGCTCCAGTCTTGTGCTTCCACTTGATAAATACCCTGCACGTGTTTGGGGAAAAATGTGTCAAAACTTTAGTTAATCTGACAATTAATGTTATACAATCCCTTCTTGGATTATGCACATTCTGCCTAAACTAATTTAAAAATGTATAGCATCAAATGTGGACATCTTGGAAATGAAGAGATGGGAAAAGAACTTAAAGAGGAAGTATTTTGCACATTTACAGGTCTATAAACATTCTGGGGCTCCACTGGAATATCTTTGATTTACAGTTAAACAACCTTTGATTTATCTTATACTGGCTCTTTATGCAGCCTCTCTGTTCAGCCTCTGTCTGAAACAAGGTGTTTTAGCTCCTGTTTGTTTAAGGCCTCCCCCCCGATGAACCCACTCTGTTGGCGAGCACCAGAGGATAACAGATAGTAGTGGTTGGATATCACTTCCTTTTCTCGTTCTTTACTCAAAATGGAAATTTCTTAAATACCCTTGTGCATATTTTGAGCTGCAATCCGATCCAAAATATGCACGTGAACAACACAAACAAGTGTTCAGTGTGTTGAGAGCAGACTGAAGCCTTGGCTTTGACTTTCAGCGGGCGTTTTTACACACGTTCACCTCAACTTCTGGACCTTTGACCACCTTTAATATAGACATGCAACATCATAACATTATAGAAATAACAGGAAATAACTGTGTTGTATTCAAGTGTTTACAGTACTGCAAGTAAGTATTACAGCAGATAGACCATTGAGTATCAGTAGAATAAACACTGGTCTCTGATCAGAAACCACTGCCACACTCTCCTGATGTATTTTTGACCGCACACTTATGATTGCTTGTGGGTTTAATTAAAGCTTAATATATCTTCATGTATAAGTACAGATGTAAACCCTGAGGAATCCAGTTATGTAAAATTTTTTACAAGTTCCCACACATTCTGACCTTACTAAAACTAGTCTATAAAGAAGCAAAGTTGTGTTATGCACTGAAAAATACAGTTTTGTTACAACACAGTTTGCCTGTAGCAGAAAGCTGAGCATTATACAGCATCAAAATCATTACATAGAATACAGAAATAAAACTAACTATTAATTATATTCATTTGACATGAACATTTATACATGTTAAATTTAACTGTTTCTAAACAGAGTGATATAAGCAGAGATCTGATGAATTTTGTATTTTCAACATATTTTCTATAGCCAATTATTTCAGCATTTATTTTTCCATCTCCGTCTAGATCGTGGGAAATCTCTGGAGGGTGAATCTTGTTTGTAATGAGTAAAAATCGAGGGGATACAGTTGAATTGCCTATAGAAGAAGAAAGACAGCGGAGTCTTTATAAGTGTCTCCCTGATGATTAATTATGTTAGATCCCAATCAATATAAGAGCAAGAAAAATACATTGAGCCTTTTTGAGAGGGGCATTGGCAAGAAAGTGAAGGATGTGAATGGTTAAATATTGAACAAACATGTGCTATGGTATGTCAATCTGAAATAAATTAAGAAGCATCTCCTGCCTGATGCTGTAGCAAAGGAGTTGCCATTCAGTAGCACTGCGCTTTGAAATGTGGTTAAAGGCTATATTGATATTCATAGCAGTATTGACATTTGAATAATACTGTCAATACGATTGTCAGTTAATATGCTTATTAGTGTTCGACCACGTTATGTACTTGCAATTCAAGACCTAACTGAATTAGGATAGTTAATTAACATTCTCGCTGTTGCAGTTGGTTTATAATGCAATCAGTAAAGAAATATAGGCCATCATTCACTGGAGGGAAAGCACAAAACAAAAGGACTTTAAAGAAACATTTATGCAAATGTATGCACAATTTCTAATTTCACCTCAAAGTGAATTCTTGATGCTTACTGTTCTGTACATGTCAATGTGGTTTGTCAAGAGGATGAGTAACAGCTTGATTGCTTGGAAAATGTCAAAGAAAACTACTTTTGAATGTGATGGTACGTCTCATTGCCTATAAATATCTTTTGCAGATTGCGAGGTTATAACCTGAACCTTCAATTACTTTCAGTGAGATTGCATAATTAGCATTGATGTAAGTGGCATAGTCAAGTCATGGTGAAGTATAACATTTTAAAGGTGTTCATTAAGAAAACCAAACATGAAAATATCAGTTTAGACTTTCATAATTCTGCATTAAGGTCAATGAACACCTATTGGTAAAGAATACTCACTCATTCTTGCATATAACAGGCTATAGTTACTGTTAATGTGTAGTCATATTAATTCACATTACACCGCCACAGTGGTGATCAAAAGTAACACATTTCTAACAAGCAATCACATTAAATTACCGGCTTGAGGCAGCCCATTTACTGCCAGCGTTAATGCAGCCGTCTGCAGACAAATATTTAAGAAGGCTAACACTGTGGAGGGGCTTTGATACCAAGGTGAAAGCTGAACAACCCACAGTAAAGAAGAAACAATCACACACACAGAACAGGAGTTGTAGTAAGTGTTTGTGACATTGTGATGATTTCAGTTTAGTCGAGTAGCATTTGCTGCTTGTGGCCTGAAAGCAAAACATGGAAGGAGCTGCACTTTATTACTCAACAGGTTGTTAAATGCAGGCACTCTGAAAATGGTTACCAGACCAAGTCAAAAGGCTAGCGGCAGCAACAGCAGCAGATATTGTAAAAAAGAAAGAAGAAAAAAAAGAAGCATTTTTTGAAGTAAACCTCACAGGCTGTGGGATGTGAGCCAGAGGAATAAAGAATATAGCTTAAAATCATAATAATTTATAAATAATTTTCAGTGTTTGTGGCCTTAGTACACCAAGTCCATGTTTTTTTCTGTTGCCCAATAAAAATCGTGACACACAGAAACCGTGCACATAAGTATGATGTGTTTTATTATGTTATTCGTTCTGAAAATTCGCAATACAAAACAAAATGGAGTTGTCAAGCAGTGAGGATGATTTTGTGCTCCTCTCACTTCTTGACAATAGAAATAGAAAAAGAAAATATTGGGTTCATCCAATCCTGAGAAGAAGTCAAGAGCAGCAAGATTGTCACCTGCTGATAAAGGCGCTTCAGAATTATCACAATCGTTTCCACGTCTAAATTCAGGATGTCAGTGGTCCAGTTTGAAAAGCTGCGTCTTGAAGAGGACAAGCGTATCTTCAACCCCTGCCTGTCAAGAGCATGTTGCATATCAGAAAATGCTTTTGGCATTCTGACCCAATGTTTCAAGGTTTATAAAAGGCCAGCTGAGGTGAACCCTGTCCTGGCAGACAGCATCGTCAAAGCAACCTCCATATTATGCAACTACCTGCACCATGAAGTACAGAGACAAGTTGGCCAGGATGACAGTTTTGACAATGCTGACGGCACACTGTGTATACAGGAGATTCAGAGGCCAAGGGGCAACCGGCCATCCTCAGAGACTCTGTACATTCAAGACACATTTGAGCAATATTTTGTCTCAGTTGCTGGCAGTAAGACTGTGTGTGCAATGGACTCATAGCTTAGAGAAAGATACAGCAATGCAACCAAAGAAGATGGAAGATGTCAGATATTTTAAATATGTCTGAATATTTTTCATAGGCTCGATACTGTATAGTTATACACATGGCTGTTTAAAAAATATATTTTATAGACACAAAACTGAATGAAATATTGTTAAACACTTAGCATACAAGGTATTATTACTATTGCTACTATTGTTATATTTTGTAAATACCCCAAAGAAACAAATAGTGTTATACAAATATATACATATAAAGTAAAAGAACAAAAGCTGATGAACTTGTTCCCTGTGTATTTTGCTTTCATAAATACAAAATAACCTGTTGTCCAGAAGAGCAGAACCTGAACCAATGCAACAGTGTGAAAAAGTGCTATATTAAAAATGAATCAATAATCATAAATTGTTAAACTGACAAATGATAAATAAGTTATAAAAATTGTATTGAAATTTGGTGACCTAACATGAAATATATGGACTCGGAGTTGGTTTGCTGTTATATATAAATACTTAAATGATACGGTGTGCACATTTTCCCCTGGACAAATTTTCATGCTCAGAATTTAAAAATCACGGTAGGTTGGATTCTGGGAAAACTGCTGATAGAAGAGTCCCCACAGGCAGCATCATGAACCAGTTGCTGCATCTTGATTTTTACATAGGATAGTTTCCCCGGGGTGAGTCTCACGCTGGGGGCCATGCTGGAGAGAAAGGTGGACACTTCATCTGTCTGCAGCTCCTGCCAGGCCTGACATTGCTGTCGCTGTGCCTCTCGCTCCCTCTCTTTCATTTCCCCCCCTTGTTTCTCTCCACTGGAGGTACTTCCCCAGGCTGTCACCACTCGCTGCCCACATCTTGCACTTGGCACTGTGACTACCTGAAGGAGCTGAGCTGTCCTCCCTCTCTGTGTCCACACTGTCGCTCTCCCTCTCTATCTGTGTGCTGTCCTTATCTTCTTTTTCATCCCTCTCCTTGCCTTCATCACCAATCATCTAGTATTACTATCTGATCTGTTGAATGTAGTCAGTCTGACTTATGAAATGATACTGTGCGGGTGTTAAATTGCACTCTGCTGAAAGCATCATCATTGCTGTTGTGTATTTCTGGATGGGATAACTTTACCCTCTCTTTTTTGTGGAAGATCATAAAAAGGACATTGCATTCATATATTTCCACTTCTGCCCTCTTCCTCTCCCTTTTTTTGTGGATTTATGTGTCCTGCAGGTTACCCCACTTTTTCTTACTGCTTCAACTAACAGAATACAAAACAAGGCATTAGCTTAGCTGCCCTCATCTCTTGTAAATCCTTTGTTTTGCACCATTTCTACCTTTCCCAATTCTAAACTGTTCCACAATTACCTGCAATGATCTACATTTAAATTCTGCACCTCTGTATTTTTTACTCTCTTTGTCATAAAGTGCTGCAGCTTATCATATTCCATTTTGGATGACAATGTTTACATGTACTTTGGCTTTGAGTAGCCAAACAGCTTTTCTAAAGGCTTTTGATGGATGCGAAAAAATGCAGAAAATTGAGCCTGTTCCGAAAACTTTAATAATGGATGAAACTTTTGGAGTCGGTGTGTGAATGTGACACAATGTGACAACGGCAATTTTGGATGAAAAATATAGACTTGGCGTGCAAAGTTCTTTAGCATCACAGAGCTTCAACCCAAAGAGCCTGGGTGAGTCTAAATTTGACAGTAATCAATGTGATATTATAGGCAATGCTTGGCAGTGAAGTGATAAAGTTGGAGGAGCTGCAGGCCAGGCTTCCTTCACCTGCACTGATCTAGCTCCAATTTAAAAACACAACAATGTTTGATTGATTTCCTCTGAAGCTATGTTCAGGAAATAATCACACCTTGTGACATGAAGTCTGTATATTTAAAATCTGTAAAATGCAGTAATACACTACTTATAACAGACAACAGTTAATTTCCTTTCACACTTCAATCTGATGTCAGCCTCTAACATAGACATATTGAGTTAATAATATGATAATATCAGGAGATTTGAAACTAAAAAGAAGAAGAAATGACTTGTCTACTTCTTGATGTGTTTGTTCATCATGGTAGGCGCTTCAGCTTATCATTTCATATTTGCAGCCAATTAAAGCTTGTGGAATAAATCATCTGAAGCATGCATGTGTGTTTGTGTGTTTGTGTGTTTGTGTACTGTACTGTCTGTGTCCGTTGTTTACGTGTGTGTGGGCTGGTGTGCTTCATTAATGTGTTTTAGTAGGTGGGTGTTTTCTCTTTTAAAAAAAAAAAAAAATTTCTTGAGGTGCATACCTTGTTACATTTAATAAAAGGAAGATGGAGTTTACTTGTTATGAAGTGTGTTATATATACTGTATATATATATACAAAATAAATTTGCCATGCCTTATTTCTGCAGTACACTTTGGATGATTTTCTACCATCTGAGTGGTGTCACTAAGCTCACTAAGTTGAGTTTAGTGGCTTGACAAGTCATAGTTCATTGGATTTACACTTGACTAACTTCTGGATGAAATGCATCTCAGACCCTGTATGGTGGTGGTTTGTGTAATCGGATCAATATCCTACTTCGATGCATCTTCAAGGACCAGTGTGTACAATTTAGTGGCATCTAGCAGAGAGTTCACGGATTGCAACCAACTGAAAACCCCTCCCCCTACCCTTCAAAGAGTGTAGGAGAACCTACAGTGGCTGTGAGAGTTGAAAAAAAAAAACATGAAAGGCCCTCTCTAGAGTCAGTGTTTGGTTTGTCCGCTCTGGGCTACTGTAGAACTATGGTGGTGCAACATGGCGGGCTCTTTAGAAGAGGACCCACTCCCTACGTAGATATAAAGAGCTCATACTAAGCTTTTCATGGGATTATACACTAATTAAGACATGCTTTTAATGTATTTGCAGTTGGATTTATGTGGCTAAACTTGATAACTTTCAGATCATCACAATGTCATGATGATGTCATGATAAAACTTAAGAATTGGATTAAAATGTATATTACTGCCTTTGGTAGGGAACCTCTGTTTTGTGTTTCATCATGTATATCAAGAGAGGAGAACCGATTCAGCAGTTGCTCAGTGACCAGCAGGCTGTACAATACATTCAGTACACAATGCTTTGAATTTAACAATCAAAAAACAACAATGCCCAGTGTTAATATATTTTATCTTGTTATGTCTATTTATGACAGAATTTCACAACTTGAGGGAACAGAGAGTTAAATGAGAGTTGAAGAATAATTAGCGAATAAAATGTGAGCTGCAGCTCGCTCACTGTTCACTCAGTGAGCTTGGCTCTTGACCCCGGCTCTCTCCAGCCCAGTGGCCCAGAAGTCCCAAACCAGAGCCTGACCATGGCCAGATTGTCAGGACCAGTGTATCGTGGGAGACCAACAGGCAAACCTCACAAGTGGCAGAGGTGACATCTGTAAAGTGTCATAATGAGATATTTTAGTGTGCCAATGAGGTCTCCGAGAACCTCAGAGAGTGATCCCCACAGCTGGTCATTATCTGCTTCAGTCACTGCAGAATCATAAACAGCTCTTTAAAAAGGCCCTCAGACCTCAGTCAGGTAGTCCTCAGCTGTGTCCATGCTGAGGGGTTAATGAAATTCCCATTTATTCATTGTGAGGACTTGGCTATTTCAAGGTCTATGGTGTGGGAGCTGCTTGAAAGCACATTTCCTTTATTTACAAGGACTTTTATGATGTACTTCATAATGATACCAGTGATCCAGCCTGTGACCTGACACGGCTGTACAGACACAGCCTTGAGGATCATATAAAAGGCACATAGCATATCTGTATCATTACAAATCGCTGCTCATCTCTGCATGGACCCGTGGTCATCAGTCATCAGGAGTGACTTTATCTCTCAGGTGCCAAGGATTACAACACTAGGGAGCCATTGGATGATGACCCATGGGGGTGACGGTGGGAGGGCTGATGAGGGCAAAGACAAAAACAAAATAAAAAAAAACAAGTATGAGAGTGGGGATGTGAGTTTGAGAGAGACAGAGAGAGGAAGAGAAAGTGAAAGAGTGACAGAGTGATGGAGGAAAGACTATTAAAGGTAATGAATGTCAGTGTGTCATTTCTGCTGTATGATCCAGGTGCCTTTGCCAATTATCCTGACAGCCAGGGGTCTCGTCCTTCCTTCCCACTGGGGGAAAGCTTGGTTCCAGTGCCAAGTGCTGGCCTTGTTATAGGATTCACCAGGGACAATGGCTCCAACCAGACATCATCACTTTCTACATAAAGAGATGCAGCTTCTGCACAAAGAAGCCGTTGATGTGGACACCGAGTTTGATGGTCAACAGCTTGTACAGACTACACGTGTTTGCAGACTGGAGAAAGGACAAATGGAAGAGTCCTCTTTCAGTTATTTTTTACTGAATAATGAGCTGAATAAGGCCATAACTCACAACACATTTTTCTCAGGATTGTTAGGATAAACTAAGAGATAATTAAAACATAATCCATCCCCTGTAATTTAGTGAAATGTTTCATCAACACAACATGGAGTGCTAATTGCACGCAAAATATTCATAAACGTCTGGTCTCCCAACAATTAAAATGGAAGTAAATTAATATACCTATACATCAGAACACTGATGAATATTCTGAGCCCCAGGCCCTGAAAATAAATAAATGATTAAGGTTTCACAACACTTCATGAAATTAATTTCGAGAGTTCTTTTTCACCTAAAACATGCAAAAAATTGGAGTCCTAATGAAGCACGGAAGAGGTGCACAGCATATGGCACCTCATGTTTAATCACAATACAGACAAGCTGAGAGAAACGCAGAGCATGTACACAATATGCCTGCTCCCGCTGAAAAAAACAGCATCATTTCAGCCACTTCAGGAAATAATATTTGTGTTCTTTAAACAATTTACTGCAACACGTATTAACAGTACAGCTATAATTAATTAAGAAAGTATCTGCTCTTTCCATGCTGAGGATATTGAGTGGAAATAAACACCAAATGGATCCACATGAAAAGACTTTAAGTTAGTGGCATACCTGAACTCACTCAATAGCATTCAAGTCGGTTAAAATTTATTTATAAGAGCTGTGGATATTTGGATATATTTGGATATTTCTGGCAATACCAACAAACTGTTGCTACAGTAAGTCACATGAAATTATATTTGATATTCTACTAAGGACCACTAAAGACACAGTTAACTGCAATGCTTCAGAGACTGAAAGGACAAGCTGCTTCACAGCTACAATATTTCTTCAGCGACAAATCATCTTTCACGAACAGACTTTTGCTAGCCCCACTACAGTAAGATTTATGCTTTATGGGATGGCATGAAGGCTTCAAGGATGACAACTAAAATGGCTGATTTGACAAAATACTTCTGGTTAACTTGACCACCTTCATTAAGAACAGTGTACAGCCAAAGAAACCGTCCCAATTGAAATGCTTTCTCCATCAGCATGCTAAAAGACAAATTTATTCTCTATGACTGATATCTTCTTCATGATGTTCTAACACATTTTGTGAAGCTGAGAGAAAGTTCAGTCAGGAAGTATTTTTCCATGCTCAGGTCTTTGATTTTATTTCTCAACCCTCGGTCATTCTGATCCCTCACACAGCTCACTCATAATTTCCTTGCCGTCATTTCCCGGGGCTTCAATTAAGACGTCAGCTGTTAACATCAACTGGGCACATTTAACCAATAGCACAGTGACACACCTTCATTGTCAGTGTATTGTTTTGCAGCTGTCCTTTTCAAATATGTTGTCTCCCTCTTTGCTTTAGAGCTTTCTTGGTGCTGTTTTGCACGCCCCGCCACCTTACCATTACCGCCAAGTCTTTGTAGATTCGTCAATGCATCACTTCATCAGCCTCATCATCCCGATCAGTCTCAAGTCATCAGCCACCACCACCACCACCACCACCACCTGGGCTCCATGGGGGGGATCAATCATCAGTATGTAAGCTCAGTAATGAAGTCCCTCAATTCAAAATCTCCCTGTAGAGTCCAAACGCCAAAGACACAAGCACTTATTTATCAGTATCATCTGTATCTTATATTGTATTCATATTGGCTCATATTTCAAAATGATTTATCTCCATTGTTATTTATTTAGTTATTCATTGTTAGTTTGCTTGGGTGAGTAATAAGTCAACTTTGCTCCTCTAAACTTAATTTCCAGTGTGGTCGCATTAACATATCTCAAAATATTTTGTTTGTAACACTTGATGTCAGCCAACATTTTGTTTGTTGTGTTTCTATATTCCACCCTATCATTCAAAAATGCAGAAAGGAAGCTATTACATTTTCATTTCCTCTTAATATAATGTTTTAATATCCTGCATTCCATCTGATTTCATGCTATGGATTTGTAGGCAATAATTTGTTCCGTGACACATCACTTAATCAAAAATGATGCTGATATGGATGATGAGTGATGCTCATTTGAGGCAGGAACCAATAGAGATATTTACTAAAACAAACATGTTTACTTGGCTGGTCAGACGAAGACCTTTCTGGGTCGAAACGTTGTGTTGGTTTGTAATTAAATCGTCGGAGCGCATAATACAGTGTGCATGTGTCTTCATTTTTATTATACTTGGCTGGTCAGGCCACAGTTTTGACATCCAAAGATGGGATTTACTATTGTTCAATAATCTATATCCAATGAATATGATTAACTCTTCTTATAATATCTCTTTTAGCAGATAGGGATTTTTTTCTTCTTCTTCCAGCAGGAAATGCCAACATTTTATTTTATTTTATGCGGTTAGTTTGAAGATTGCAAAGAGGTATTGGAGAGCTATATTCCATAGATTCAGATGAATTCATTTTATGGTTTAAACCGGGACCATGCTATGGTACAGAAGGCCTGGAAATGCAGACAGCGAGTGGAGAGAGTCTTGGCTTTTCCTGCCCCCTTTTTTGGACGCTTTCAACAGTTTGGAGATAAAGTCACAGCTTTGATCTTCAAACAGTCTGTTTGAGATGGAATTGGATCCCTTGGTTATTATCACCACACAAGAGCTGAAAGTTTAATACATTTCCTACTTTTTCTAATATGTTATCTTTTTAATTTTTCAGTGCCACAGCGTTGCAATACAAAACCATGAGGGCTCAATAATTCACTACACAAACCTCACTGAAGGAAAGAAAATCTTTGTTGTGGACATAAAATGTTAAAATTATATGTTTTAAATAATTCAAACTAACTTGACAAATAATTTGAGTGTTTACCTCTGAATGTATTAGAACATAATGATATTGCCCTTTATTATGTAGCCTTTTAAATTATTGATGTGTAACTCTGAAAACATTACTTATGTTCTCTTCTATGGGTGGTAACTGAATCAATCAACTGTGGATGCTAATAAGTCTGAAAAGCACACATCCAGTGCAAATATGAGGCTAAGGCAAATTAGCATTTAAATCATTTCATTGCTAATGGATAAATCAGAAATCCTCCTGATGTGTCTCTGTGATGTGTTGCCATTCTGTGAGGGGCTTGATGAGAAGGGAGGCTGGTGTGTCAGCCAGGCTGGCTGTGGATCCCCACTGTGTCCATCTGTGTCTCTGTCCTGCAGGGATACAGGGCCCGCTGATAGCAGAAAGAGGACGACGGCATGTGGCCAAAACATGTGGTCAATACATAAATGAGGAT
Source organism: Scomber scombrus (assembly GCF_963691925.1). Taxonomy (NCBI): domain Eukaryota; kingdom Metazoa; phylum Chordata; class Actinopteri; order Scombriformes; family Scombridae; genus Scomber; species Scomber scombrus. The sequence goes on from NC_084984.1 coordinate 7,491,437, forward strand.
GCAGTGCACATAAAGGAAACTGATGAACAAAGTCCCTGTGGCACAAGTTAGGAAGTAAATGGCTTGAAGTGAAGTGGGTGCAGTTCAAGATATATGTATGGTACAAGAAACCATAAACAGTACTATAGATTTGTTTTTAACTGGGTGAAATGTTTCAAATAGTAAAAATATAAATGGTGAGAACACATTATAGACATGTTTACAGTGACACAAACAACTACTCTTGCTCTGGTACAATCCAATCTCTCTTTGAGGCATTTCATGCTCTGAATATCAATGTGACATAACATTCAAATTACACATTTAGCCTTACTGTGTTTGAAATACCAAATATAGGTCACTAAAGACTTTCTAAAAAAATTAATATGCCAAGCCTGGTAATGTATTCTTAGCTATGCAAAATCTTGGTGTACGCACCTTTAAATTAAATATAAGACAAAGTTTCTATCAATCAAAGCACCTGACAAAAGCTGCAGTTTCCTCCAAGCACAGTAGTAGTTGCTTATGCAGCATATATTCTTGATATTATCTTATATTTCCTGGAGCTCTACTGAAATATCTTTGCATGATTTACAGTTAATTTATCTTATTCTGGCCCCTCAGTTCAGCCTCTGTCTGAAACAGGACATTTTAGCTGCTGTCTCTTTAAGGCCTTCAAACCTGAGGCTACATAAAAAAGGAGTCTTAGCAGGATTTCACCTCTTTCTCTCGTTCTTTACTCATGATGGAAACTTTGCAAATGCATTCATACATGTTGAAGCCTGAATCTGATCCAAAATTATGCAAGTGGAAAACAACAACTACAACCTACTGAACCACCTTAGCAACAAAGGCTTTGGAACAGATGGCTGTTTGTGGGCATGTGCAAATGAAGCAGGCTGTAACCCTGGTTTTTGACTTTCAGGGAGCATTTTTACACATGCTCACCTCAAGTTTTGGATCTGTGAATATCTTAGAGAAACCATCCAGATTAGTGCATTGATAATAATAAACACTTTTCCTGTCTGTCCTTTTCCATCTCTATTAGAAGACAAAAGCCTTCTCTACCTGCAGTGGCACAGAGCAGAAAAATAAGTGTCAGAAGTGTTCCTTCTGTGAGTGCACATTAATAGAATAAAAGCCTTGTCTTATGCGATGTACAAAATCAAATAAGGCACACACAGCCATGTTACAGCATTTTAAGAGAAAATCTTAAAAGGAGATAAAAGTAGATGTACATCTAGAATCCCAAACAGTAAATATACACTTTTCAGGTAACGTCAGCACTAAAATACAGAGGATACAGAATTCATAGAAACAGAAATCCATAACTATTACACTACAATAACAGTTATCATGTTTGATTACCCCAGTTGCATTCCTTTCTCTCGCTCTTTCTTTTTACTTGCTCTATAATCTAGGATTGCTCCCCCTTCCTATGTGCCAATTCCAGCGTTAGCTTTTGTCAACCGAGAGCTTTCTCTCAAGATTGAAGGCCAGCTAGAGGAGGCCTAATGCAGGTGGAAATGTTGCTGTTTTAGGAACTGAGTAGCCAAGCAGTAAGTGTTGTGAGGCAGGTATGAGTTGTGAACAAGGGCAGCAGCTTTCCATGTGGCTCAGATGGCCAAATGCATCTGGGTTATACGGAAGCCCTGAGAGGCAAGTTTTGACAGGATCATTTTTGTAAATCAGTTTTTCCATCAGTAAAAAGTTAAAAAGGTGGCAGGTTTGTTGTTGTAATACTCATTTCAGCCACAAGAGGCTGAAGTGCACCACTGCCCCATGTTCTAAATGGGTCTAAAAGACAAGGTAGTCTAGTGTTAGCAAGTTATGTAACATTACTATCATGTCTTTCTTTTGGCTAGAAATGTATTTTCATTGGTGCTAATTTTCTGTTAGCTTTAGCTATATTGATGTTTGTCATTAGCCTGCTAGACAGTGAAAAGCATATCGTTTAATGGCTAACCAACAGCTACAACCAAGGTTAAATCGACAGCTTAGCTAATGTAAGTTTACTGTAATGTTAGTCATTGTGAAGGTGACACTTCACTATTTATAAGTGGAATGTTTTACCAATAAAGATATGTTTAAAAAAATCTTATGAGTGTGACAATTCAACAAATGCTGAGGGAATAGGATCATTTTGCACATTTAATGAAAGCTATACCTAAGAGAATACGCACTTAGGATATGTTTTGATTATGGCAATTTAAGTGAATATGTTTATAATTCATAATTATGATATAGAATTGGCTGCTATTAATTGATAGTACTTCAGTTTACAGTTGAGTCATACTATCCTTAGATTATTGGTTCTCAAACCAAAATGCTACAAGGTGTTGACCCTCATTTTATAAGATTTACTCCCAGGGATCCCGGTCTGTACTATAGGTGGGGAGATAACAGTTGAGAAAGTGAAACATCTGATCAGCATCATCTTTCCTATACACTGTGTTAACTTATAGTGAACAGAATATTAGTCAAATTGAACTACTCCCCATGTTTATGGAGACCCCCTCAAGGACCCCAGACCAATGACTTTGACCAATCTAAATCACGCTTCAGGCCAGTCCACTCATTTCTGTTTCTTTAATATTCCAGTGGGAAATCCAGCATTTGACTTCTGGGTTGAACAATTCCATCCTCTGGGTGTAAGTGAAAGAGGAGGGCATGTAAGGTTAATAAGCTTTTGGTTATTAATAAATAAAATAATTAAGTAACAGCAACTATAACTCTGACTGATGCTATCTTGTTTCCCAGAGGGAAGAACTACACACTCTTTAGGAGAAATTCAAACCTGATCAGCTGTGCTTAAGTAAAGTGGTATAAAGTGTGACCCAAGCCATCCAAGTATATTGGAGCTGTGAGCTTAACTTGATTTTGTTGGTAGATGAAAGCACTCAGAGAGAAAATAAAAGTATGTTGTTATTCTTATCTCATAAATACATTTATGCAAAACACAGTAGTGATTTTACAATTTGCAGTGCATTAAAAAGACTCAATTTTATCTCACTCTCTCTCACTGGATCTTCCCTTTCTCTCGCTTTTTTAAAATGTTTACACCCTTCCCTTTGTTTGCGATGATATAAGATATAAGACTATTGCTGATTGGGGTAGAGTCATTTCATTTAAATGAAGCATTCTCTCTTTGATACAATCTAATGGAAAAATGCAGTGTGCACAATGCAAAGGTCCAAGTACACCTGAAGGTTTTACTGTTGGCCAAGTACCTGAACCTGATCAGATGGGGATGTGACAAATTTCCAGCTTTCAGAGTTGAACCTATATTTATATAATGTATATATAATCAGACATTTACAAAACCTGGTTAATTTTACTGTATGCAATCTCTTATAGACAAGATATTACATATTAAAACCAAAGTCTGTTTAATGACAGGTTGGTTTAATATTGGTAATGCCAGCTAGGCAGTAAGCTGAAGACATAAAAGACCCCTATCATCACTATTTAGGTACATTTTGTCAGAGACATTATGTGAAAGAAAAATATTTTCATTCAGTTCGGCTTTTATAAATTCTGTCATTAGGTCTGTATTTACCATGCATCCTCATAATCTTTTTTTAGAGAAGATAATGATATCCCAATTACATATATATTTCTATGTTCTTATATGTTTGCTTTATAATACTAACATTATTTGACCCTGAACCATAGTCCATTACTTGATCCATCTCTCAGGCCTTTTCACTTTGTCCTAGGCAAGAGTGCGTATGATTTTGAAAACACTGTTAGGTGGTTAGTGCTTCATAATCCTAACACCCCATGACTCAACACAGAGATGTCCTCAGTATACAATAGTTTATTTTTATCTGAAATGTCTGTTGCTCAACCTAATTCTCATGGTCAAATAATTTGTCATATGAAGATATTTGTCATTACAAAACTTACTTTTACTGTTTCTCATGTTGCAGTGTTCCCATGTGCCTTAAATTTAAATTGTTTAATTTCTTACTTTTTTGATGAATTTGTATATCACATTTAGTTTCATTAAAATGTTTGCTTAATTTAAATGTTTTCTAATATTCTGCTGAATGAGACACTGAAAAGCTTGTGTAATATGATCAATTAATAAACATGTACTAATAATACATATTTTGTCTTTAGTTTTACCAGTCTACACACATGTATACAGTATATGTTTATAATCTAAACTTTAGGTGTTGAAGTGCTTATAATATGAAACATTGCGTGTATGTTAACCTGAATGTTGCAACAAGTCTTGACGGAAATGAGAGAAATGTGAAAAGATTGCCACAAACAGAGTTGTGTTGCAAACTGTCAGCAAACAATAGAAAACACAGGTGGCAGACTTTTTACCACACGTTGCTACAAATGTTTGCCTGAATGCTACCAGAACTTTGCTACAAGATTAATTTGCATGTGAAATTTTGCTGCAAAAACACCAGACGTTTGCCACAGCTGTTTGCCAGAAGGCCGATACTTTTGTAAATAAGGCTTTCTAACTAACTGATTCACCCAGAAAACCAAGAAGTTTTCTTACACTACAAATAAAGACCTTATTGGATGCTTTTAGACAATGGAAATATGCTTTTCTTTAGACTGTTTCATTGTAAATAGTATTCAAATATATACTTAAAAACTTTTTATAATAATGTTAATTCAATCAGGAAAAAAAAGCTTATTGTGGAGTGTTATTGTCAGGGTTGTCATTTTATTCAGCGTCAGATGTTTTATTTGATTTGTTATAAATGTGTTAATGCATCCTCTCTGAGCACAGCCAACTCTCAGTATGTTGAGGGGGCGTGACCTTCTGTTTATTAATAGAGATGTCAAGTAAGTATCATAATACATGAGGATTTCAAATGCAAACTATTTAATTAGACAAGTGGGATCAGTTGCTATGGGAGATAGGCAGGTGATGTATACATTGTCACAGTTGCAGTGGATGTTTTTGAACCAATTTGAGGTATTTTTAATATATATTTGATCAAGAAAAAGAATGAATCATTAAATCATCTACTTCAAATCAGCAATAATCTTATATCGTATATCATGGCAAATTATTTTTAATATACTGCACATTGTACAATCTGTGTTTCGCATTAGAGTATTCATGAGGTAAGGCTAACAACACATTCTTATTTTCTATCTGAGTACTTTCATCTGCCAGCAAAATCAAGTTAAGCTCACAGCTCCAATATGCTTGGATAGCTTGGGTCATGATTTATAACACCTTACTTATGCATCACTGATCAGGTTTGAATTTCTCCCCAACAGTGTGCAGGTCTTATTCCGCCCTCTCTGATACAAGACAGCATCATTCAGAGTTTTATAGTTGCTATAACTTAAGTATTTTATTCATGAAATAAATAAACAAAGCTTATTAACCTTACATTGCCTCCTCCTTCGCTGACGTGGCTCTTGGATGAAATTGGTGGACCCACAAGTCAAATGTTGGATTTCCTTCTGGAATATTTAACAATCAAAAATGAGCTGACTGGCCTGAAGGGTGATTTAGATTGGCCTTAGTCGCTGTTTCTCAAAGTGCGGTCTGGGGGCCCTCATGGGTCCTTGAGGGAGTTCCAGAGGGTCCCCATAACAATGGGGAGTAATTCAATTTTATTAATTATTTTATTCACTAGAAGTCAGGACAATGTACAAAAATAACAATTCTGACCAGAGGTTTCATTCTCTCCATGTTTATCTCCCCACCTACAGTAAAGACAGGGGTCCTTGGGACAAAATTATTATCAAATGGGTGTCCACGGCTCTTTACATTTCAATTTGGGGGTCTTTGACATGAAAAGGTTTGAGAAGCAATTGTGCAATTGTCCAACGAACCAATAGTTCAACTGTCAACCTAGGTTGTTTAGTAGTGAACAATATGTTTTTCACTCACTGGCTAACGACAATATAGCTGATGCTAACAGCAGATAAGCACCAATTAAAATACATTTGTAGCCAAAAGAAAGCCATGTCACTTATGTTATTTAATTTAGCCTGCTAACACACGATATATACCTTGTGTTTAGAGTGCATGGAGAAATTAAAACTCACCTGGAAGAAAACATGAACGCTTTTAGTCCTATTAAGAACACGGCATGATGATGCACTTCAGCCTCTTGTGGCTGATATGAGAATTAAAACAACAAGCGCTTATCCATAAAGGCAATTTTTCACATGCCCAAAGGTTTTTCTCCTGTTTTCACAGAAGATAAAAAGTAACTTAAAAAATGATGAATGTTTTTCACCTGGCAAGGAACTTAGAAAAACTTTAAAAAAAACCCCAACCCTCTTCTCAAGTCATAAATACAGGAGCGAAAACAACAACAACAACAACAACAAATTTAGATCCGATTAGAAAAAGGTTAATCAGAATTTTTTTTTTCACTTGCCTCTTAGGGCTTCCATACAATTCAACCCCATCACTGTCCCGAGTAATTATTCCTTCTGTGAGTCGCCTCTAATTGTTGCCGTTCTGCCTGCCATATAAAGCATACAACATACCCAGAGATTTGTTTGGAGACGGCTTTATGTAGGTGACAGAATGTATTTGGAAGTCAGCTCTTCAGCGTGTGGGCGTGTATGTGTGCATGTGTATGTTTGTTTTTGATTTCAGATTGCGCTGAATGAACAAAGCCATTTAACAGTTTGGCCTGCTGTGAGGCACTTCATCTCAATTTATAGAGGCAATTAGGACGTTTTTGTTTCCCCTCTTTTATGTAACCACCGTAGTTTAAAGGACGGAAAATTGTGCCCGGCAAAATTAATGGCGTAAATGCTCAAGCGGCTATGATCAAGTGTCTTATTATGCCGGACTAAATTAGTTATGTATGACTTTTTTCTTTCATGCTCAGTTCACTTTTAATGAGCAATTTTATTCCAATTTCAGTTTGCATGTCAAATGATAACAATTATCAGCCGCCTCCCCCACTGAGTTACTCAATCTGGAGATACACTACACACATTTACAGCATTAAGGGATCCAACTACACTTCTTTCTGGGGTAAAAACAATACAATTTACTGATTATTGCAATCATTATTCTAATCATCATCATCATCATCTTAAGGACCAGAAACGTTTCCATTTAAGTATAAAGGTGTAAAGACATTTAACTAGTGTGCACATGCAAATTCAGTATAGAGTAGGTCATCCAAGCTGTTAAAAATGTAAATAGTGGTATGCCATTGACCTACCAAGATGCACACTGTTAACATACTGTCAGTCATTTCAGCTTTAAAGCCTGTCTTTTCCTGCCTATTCTCTCCATCCCTGAGGCTATTTCCTATCACGGGAGGAAACAGGGAGTTCCTCTATGCAAATAACTGTAGCGAGGAGAGTAGCTGCTGCTCCTTCACAGGCTCGCTCTCATTACCTCATACATCATTGAAGATGGGGAATACATATGAAAAAAGAGGAGTCAAAGAGCAAGTCACTACTGAGTAGCTCCTGTTGTCTGTACTGTTTTTGCCAAACTTGACAGAACGCTGGGTTGGTACGTTTGGGTACTGGCTTGGTCACACTCTCTTTCTCTCCTTTTTCTCTCTTTCCCTTTCTGAACTGAGGCCAGGTTCCTCTTGGGTCTGCTCTATTCTGCCGGAGGAAAATTGCCAATCCAGGCTACTCTGATTGAACACTGAAAGCAGAGTTTTATAAAGGAGCTGATTTGCTATTCATTACCTCTCACTCACTCCGTCTCTTTCTCCCACACTCTTCCGTTTTCGACTGGCTCACTGTGCCACACTCCAAGTTTCTTTCTTGGTCTTTTTACCGGCTTTCTTTGTACTGTGTTCACCCTTTCCTTCTCTGCTGATCCCCCCCTAGGAGACTCCCATGGTTAGGCTAGGATAAAATCTGGCTTCCTTCGTTTTTCTAGGACTGTGTGTGTGTGTGTGTGTGTGCACGAAATCCCTTTAGGTTAGTCTGTCGATACGGCAAACAGTATAATTACCTCCTGGTTTACCAAAGGATCAGCACACACCTGCCTTGATTATTAAGTGAAAACTGCATTTGGAATATGCAAGCCCTCAGATAGGTCTGAATGTGACAAAAAAAAGGATGCAGCAATGCAAAAATAATTAGATGTAGTATATAGATGGTGAACAGTATCCCATTACAAACAAAATCAGTTTTGCTGATTCCACTGATACTTGAATAAAAGGTTAAAGTTTTTCCTCTATGGACTAGAACAAGGGTATGCTTTCCCCAGGTTCCTCCAGGTGCTCTGCAGGGTTTACCCCGCCTATTGACCAGTGTGTGCATGTTTAGGATCCAACCCCACCGGACACAAGCATGAAAAGGATAAGCCAGAATAGAAAATTGATGGTTGGGTGAACAAGATACAGTCCTGATAGTAAATCTATGATTACTGTGGTATCACACTATGCCTCACAGCAAAAATATTCCTCAAATCACTAGCTGCATTTTTCAGGAATATTATGGTCTTTTAGTGGTGTCATATGAATACAGGAAACACAGAAGCGCAGATACCCTTAATTTCAAGTTCATGACATTTTTGTATGAAGGTTTGAAATGGCACAATAAAACTCTTCGTCTTCATGAAATGTGTGGTTCAAGAAGCTTTGGCGCCAATAGTGACTACTGACTACAAGTCACTAAACTACTGTAGCTGTTAAGTGAACCACTGACACACTAGCCAGCCGGGACCATGGGTCTATTGAGGGAGTTGGATACAGTGCCGCCACTCATCCTTACTGCCAATTGTCCCTACTGGCCACACACAGTATTGCAGCAAAAACAACTCTTGCAGTCCATAAAGCATTTTCCATATAGACCACCATCATAAGTGACATCAATTAAACTGTTTAACACTTGAAACTTAATATTTTATTATAAATCTTTGACATTAAGGTTTTATATTTGTAAAAATTTCCTCGAGCATAGAAAATATATTTTAAAATTTGTGACGTTAGCTAGAAAATATATTTTTTGTTTATGCGCCAGGCAAGCAATTTTTATTCAAGTGAATGGAGTCTATCTTTGAGTCTCGAATCCAGTAATATATAAATCCATGGCAGGCTATTAGTAGTGAGTCACAATAGCTCCTCAAGCATCTTTCTATATTCTCTGGTATGTATTTCTTATTGTATCCCTATTACCTTGATAGGTAATGGGTTAATAAGTCACAGTTTATATAAAAGACATATGAGCACCATTGACTACTGTCTCATAACTATCTGCAAACCATTGCTCTTTTCAAGCAGTTTATCCAAGTGGATGGTGTAACACATCTAATGAGCAATGACAGCTTCCTCTACTCCAGACTCTGCTTTCTGATCCCTTGAAGATCAGGGCTGTATCAACACTGCTTTCTATCCGTTAAAGGTGAAAATGTGTGGATTTACTTCATCCCCAGCAGACAATCCATTAAATGAAGCAACTCCATTGGGATGAATGGGTTTTAAATGCTTAATTTTAAATGCAGTCTGATAGTACAATACATCCAAGAAACATCCTCTTTGCCCCCAAACAGGGTGTTGTGACAAATTCCTGTTGCCTAGAAATCCTGCTATGTTGAAGTTTATTGCTTGGATGTGCAGTTCTCCCTCGTAGTGCCCTCAATCCAATGTTACAATAATGCTTTTTTTTCCTTCTTATTTTATCTCCACTGTCCACTTAAGTGCTACTGGAGATTCATTCAGACTGATGGATTGACTTTCAACTTGCCACCTTAGGTTTGTCATCCCTCTTTGGGAAAGCCTCAGGGTTCAAGTCCCTTTGAGCTCTGTCCAGAGTAGTAAGAGCTTCTGTACCATGTGTCCATATGAAGCTACCACTAAACGGACAGAGGCGCAGTTAGAGTCAAGATAAATGTCTCTGCCTATTTTCCCCCATTCAACTGAAATAGGGGGTTTGTCATGGTTTCTTGGAGGGAAGGAATTGAGTGTTAAGGTCGCAGTGATGAAGAATGTAACATGATCACAGTGTACATCACCTCTCCAGCAATCCAGCAATCACAAGCCAGAGGCAAAGCAGCTAAGTAAAAAAGATGAAGTAAGATTCCACGTAAAGCAGCAGTCCTCTTTCTCTAAACTTAATTTAGCAACTTGACAATGAAAGCCTATTCCCAACATAATTACTAAAATAGAGCAATTAAATCAACTCTTAATTAGTACAAAAAAGAGAACCAGATAAGTAAGTGGATATCAACTCTGATTACCATGTTGGTTTCAGACCAAAAAAAGAAAGTCGTCTGTTCTTTCTTTTATAGCCAGTATATGCATGTCCTTCCATGAACGTTTTTAATATGTTTCTCATATTACACATAAACAATACATTAAAATATGTTTCTGAAAAAATTAGAGGCAAGAAATAGGCAATGCAGCAACAGAAACTTGATCCATATTCGATTAGCACTGCCTACTAACGGTTTGATCTGTGTTTGGTGAGCTGTCAGTTCAGGGACTGCCTTCTTTATTGAGTAAACAACACACACATTTGTTTGGGTCTGAGATGCTGGTGCTATAGTGTAACATCTAGTGGGGCTGAATGTCTTATACTGCACAAATAACATCCATTTAAATTCATTGAAATTCATGGTTCATTTAGCTCACTTGAACATTATCATCAATGCAAAGATCTCAAATATAACAGTGTGATAACATGACCGGGGCTAATGCCCATCCAGTATGCCATCAACACCCTTATTTTCTACAGTGCAGATTCAATGTCACACTCCAGTCATGTCTGTAATTTTTCATGATGCAAGAAATAAAATGAAATAAAACCCTAATTGCTCTGGTGCACATACATAATACATTGTGCTCATTTCTCAAACTTATGGGAGACAAAGCTCATTACTAGCTGCAAATCAGTTTTTATATGATTACATTTTGGTTAAGATGGACTGTTTGGGCAAAGCCATTTCAAAACTGGGTACTTTGAAAGACAAGATATTTTATTTAAAACGTATTTCTTTAAAAAACACTGGAAAACTATTATTTAACCAATACTTAACATTCAATTTATGTGGTTTCTCACTCATTTCTTCAAGGAAAGGGTCCACGCTCACATGCACCGCTTTTACTTTAACCAAAGCATGCGGTCATGCTACTGATCACAGGTTTATCTTATTTGACGCTGCAGCCTAGCTCTGCCCCAAATCACAGCACAGTGCAGTTTGTTGTCTCACTTCTTCTCCAATCGAGAAGCACCCCTCAGCTAAAACAGTTAAAATTGTGGGTCATTTTAACAAACTTCTATTTTAGAACCATTTGTACCTTTCCACCATGCCCTGGATAACATCTGTGCCTTAGGAAGAGCTTGTCAAAGGCAGAGCAGCTATGAAAAATCTTCAAGCTGTAGACCTAACTACATCGAAAATCGTAGTAAAAAGATCTAAATGCAGAAGTTATGGCTGTGAGAGCTCAGTCTCTCTCTGGCATTATTAAATGAAACTGTCGTATTCCTACGGGGTCGTATTTACTGACCAAGCCACAGTTCCTTCCCCAAATGTCGGCCTGATCACTCCCAGTGAGTAATTTCTAAGCTATTCTCTAAATATGGTTGCACATCGATCATTCAACCTATCCAACAAGACAGCAGAACCAGAAAAAACTGCTGCCTGTTTACTTTTCTCATCCCACCTCCTCGGACTCCCTCAGAGAGGTCATTTCTAGGATGAAATCCTCCTCCTACTGCGCTTTACCCACAACATTTCTCAAAAAGGTATTTGACTCAGTCCACATATCTTCTTTCTTCAATTTCCCATTAATTAGTGGCTCTGCTGAAGCACACTTTTACAACATTATTGATCAAAGTGTTGAATGAACTGCTTTCAGCCGCCAGTGATGGAAAGTCTTTGTTTTTTGTTCTTCTTACACCTTAGTGCTGCATTTGTCAACCTCTATATTATCCTGTAGGTTGCATTTATGGTTCAGTGGTTTTATTTGTATGTGGTAATTTATGGTAATGTTATCTATTGCTAATTTTAATTTCTCCTGTGTATGTTTGACCAGTGGGGCACGGAAAGGTTCTTTTCTTAGACCTGTTTGCATTTCCATTTATATGCTGCCCCTGCGGCAAAATATTTGTAGTCATGGCATCAATTGTCATTGTCTTGCAAATGGAACACACCTATTTCTCTCTGTTGATGTTGAAGACAGAAGGCAGATTGACACTTTTTTTTTTTCAAAAACCTTTTTAAAAAATGTCTTACAGTTAAACACTGAGAAACCTGAAGTAATGATTTTAAGGTCCTAATATTGCTAGTGAGCAAAATTTCTCAGCCCATCATCACCTGATGTCACCTTTCATCTTCTCTGAGAGGATGACAAGGTGTACTGGTTCATGACAGCATCGTGAAAGCTCCAGAGAGTGTGACGACTGAGGGTGAGAGAGCCGCCTTCTCCGTTAGGACACATATTGAATGACTGAGCTCAGGAAGTAGAAACTGTCCCTCACTCTTTGCATCACTCATTTTTAAATTTGCCTTCCTTGGCTTGTTTGCTTTGCATTTCAATGTTCTTATTTATTCCCATTTTAGCCTGTATATTGAATAAAAAGTTAATATTATACGAATTTATGAAGCACTACTTCACCTTTGAGTTACTTAATATTACCAGTGTTCTGCTTTGTGGAATACAACAATTAATTCCAGATAGTAAAAGTCAGCATATCTAACACCTAAATGAATTGCATACTTTTCAGTATATATGCTGCAATTCATTATCAAATCAAAGTTCAGTCCACTTAAATAAAATACCACATTCATGTGTGGGTGAGATAATTGCCTCTCTCAGTTCAAGAGCCTACTCAAGGATAGCTTACCTATGGGAATGTTAAAAAAAGGTGAATGAATTAAATATATATTTATATAATATCTCAAGACCTTTAGCCTGTCATCAACCATTAATGAATTAATCTGTCCTTTCCATTTCAGAGGTAACAATTCAACTCCACACTAGATTTATAGAAATGGTCCCTTAAGAGAGAAAACAACACAGCTGATATAAAAGCTCCCTTGTCAGTGTGTGTCTGTACACTATGTGGGTGACTGTGAACGAACACACACACACACACACACACACACACACACACACACACACACACACACACACACACACACACACACACACACACACACACACACACACACACACACACACACACACACACACACACACACACACACACACACACACACACACACACACACACACGAATGTTGAAATAAAATACCTTAGATGAAATTGATATCACATGAAATCTCTGGAAAAACGGGAAAGGTAAATTACGATGCCCAGAAGGCCTCCTGCTCCCATCCCCCCTGTATCATACGCATCACAGATCCATTGAATTAAAATTCAATAAGATCTAGGCTGTTTCCCAAACCGTTTTGCACCAGTGAGCTGTGATATCACCCTTATTCTCCAATCAAATCCTGATACCATTCTCCCCCTTGCTATTTCAACCAATCAAAACAGCTGAAAAACAATTTTTGATTTCCAATGTGTAGTGCTCATAACTGATTAGTCACTCAAGAATATAATCATCTCTGGCAAAATAAATAAATAAATTACATTAAGCTGAGAACAGTGCAGCACATTTTTAAGGGATTTAGCATGAAAAGTATTTAATGAACATCCCATCAAAAGATATTGGTAAAGCTTTCTGATTTCCAGAGCTTTGTATGCTGTCTTCTCTCCCAGTCTTTATCCCACACTCAAACGTTTTAAATGGGATGCAGCGAATGACTTTGTTCCAGGCCCTCATTATGCAGGTAGCAGAGATATGCACTCTGTCTCCCATGAAAACTATTAGATTAATTAATGGGTGAACATATTTTCCTCTCCTCTCCATGGCTGCAATCAGCTTTCTAGGTCCATTCTCTGCTCAGTGAACTGATTCATTCTCTCTCTATCATGACAGGCCTTTACTCCTTTTTACAAAATAAGACCTGCAGCTAATTCTGATTGACTTGATAGATTTGTACAATTCAAATGCCTGCAGCTTAATGAGGGCGAGCTATAATCAAAAGGGGACAGAAAGAAAAGAAAAGGCAAAGGCATCAACTTTTCAAACCCATCCTTGCCTCTGGAACATTTCACTCAAGGAACTATAGTCCTTGTCATTTTTCCCCAGATATCATCCGGTGAGCAATTACAGAGAATGTACAGCGAACGATGCATCATCCATTCCTGCATGCTGACGGTCGGTGAAAAACAGGAGTGTTTACTGACTAGGGGTGCCATTTACCATGGTAAATATGTGCGTCCCAGGCCAGTGAAGGGTTGATGGTTTTGCGGCAGCGTGACATCTGATATACGGCTGTATGCAGGGAGAGGGCTGATCAAGGCCACCTCTATCACTCAACCAGATAATCTCTGCACCCGGGAAAAACAAATGATGGTTGCTAGCTAGCCTCAATAGCCTGTCTCACATCTTCATTCTGTTCATTTACTGTGGTGCTATTCCCACTCCCTTGTTTTAAAGTGCATCCTCAGAGCTCTGCCCTGCCCTGCCCTGTGTTATTACATATTATTTTGACAGTGTGTTAAAATATTCGTTAATAATACCCATTAAAGCAGTTCCTGGCTTTAAACCACCTCTAATGTTTAAACTGCTATTATCTGTAGGGCTATAGGAGCATCATAGAGGTGTGTTAGTGTATGTGTGTCTATTTCATGTTCCTGCATGTTATCTAATCCCAGCAGGGGGTGACTCCATTGGCTGCAAAAAAGGAGTTCATTATAGAAGTATAGAAGTCTATGGAAAAATGAATCTTCTCACTTGATTTGTTACCTCAATAAACAGTTTCCCAATGAGTTTATGGTCTCAAACGCTAGTTTCAAGTCCTCTTCAATACAGTATGATGTCCACTTTGTAAAGGATGTTCTTATTTACAGTATAATTGACGATAAAGCAGGATGTTGACGGTCAAACTGGAGGCTTCAAAACGGGAATCCACAAATGGGTGATGTCATGGTGGCTACGTCTATTATTTTTATACAGTCTACGGTGTGTGCGTGTGTGTGTGTGTGTATGCATAAATGAAGGTTATAAAGCTGTTTTGTGCTTACTTCTTGAAAGATGTTTAAATTGTGCCACAGAGACATGTGTGTCAAAGAGGGCGAGACAATGATTTAGGTGAAGGCGTCTCGATAAGCAGGAAACATGAGGGGGTCAAGCATAGTTCCCCAGGGCAATTTATAGGCCTCTGTTATGGTTGGGAAATGAGAAAAAAGGAGTAAATTGCTAGCTGGTGAGCCAGAGGATACTAAAGAGCTTCACATTCTGTTCATACGCAGAGAAAAGCACACAACCTTGCTGAGCCTTGCTCCTCTGGATGGGTAAACAGAGACAGAGATGCTGAGTAGATTGAGATGGATTAGCTGATCGCTGACCAGGGCAACTGAATGTCCTTCCTTAAATATAGAGCATGTTGGTGGCTTTGATATTCATAAGGTGGTTCAGACAAGGTTGGGGAGTCAGATGCAATATGTGATATATGACAGAGGTGTAATGTGAGGTTGGCAAATAGCCTGACACAGGGATTTTGTTAACTGCAAAAGATGAAAAAGTGAGAAAGGGCAAGGAAGGGAGGAGATGTCATGTTTATTTTGTCGCGTTACTTATATGCATACAGCACACGCATCGACTCACTTGCACTTTACAAAAAGTCAAACTTGGTTAGAGCAGTTTGTGAATTGCAGATAAACTAGGCTAGAAAACACAGGCTTCCTGAATAAAGCTGTCATGTAACATACTCATTAGACCCTACAGTACTGAGAGTGCTCGAGTTTGTAGGGGGCTATGTTTATAGGATGTAATGAGTCATAGACAAGGAAAAATAGAACAAAAAAACAAAAAATAATTGAAACTGAGAAAAAGGGACAGAGTGAATAAGGGAGAGAGACTCCCAAGTTCCCCGCTGGCAGAGGTTTTCATGTAGTCTAAGCAACCATGGGGCCAGAAAGAAACTTTGATCAAAAATATTTTCTCCAGTCCATTTGGAGCTCAGAGTCTTGTGTGTGTGTGTGTGTGTGTGTGTGTGTGTGTGTGAGTGTGTGAGTGTGTGTGTGTGTGTGTGTGTGTGTGAGTGTGAGTGTGAGTGTGTGTGTGTGTGTGTGTGTGTGTGTGTATGTGTGTGCGTGCGTGCATGCTTGCATTTTGCTGTAATGTAATGTGGAGGACATAAGCAGGTCACACAGACACATGCCTCATTCCACTTGCAGCAGACCCAAAGGATTAATTTAACGAGCTGTCGGACGCTTGTCCTATGCGGCCCTCGTTAAGACCATCATGCAGAATCTCCATTTGACTGCTGCCTGCCGTGACTAATTGACTTATTTTGCAGGCCTAAGCAGTACTGAAAGCTCTCATATTTCATATTTATCTCTTTTTGGAGCAACGTCAGGAAACTTCAGTGAGAGCAGGGCGATGCATCCTCCTTTGAATACCAGAAAACCAAAAGGATGGATACTTCCCAAACTGCTCAGACCACACAGACAATAAAACACATGTCTCATTTTGTCTTCATTTAGATTTATCTTAAAAAAAGAAAAAAAGAAAAAACATGAACTTGTTAGTTTAACATTTTCAGGCATAATGTATTGTTTATGTGATATGATCCCACCAGTCATAATCCATCCTGACAGATATGTCTTCATCTACTTTTTTTTTTAATCTCCTTCTACATTTTATCAAGATTAAACAGGTTTCAAGCATGTTGCTTCCAGCCCAGGAACAGTAATGACTGCATCAATCAGGCTTTACCCTGTACTGGACTAATATCCAGACAAATTGACTTGTTTGTTTTTCTACTGTCATCTCATTGCAAATATCTGCCTCCTCATTCTCTCCTCATACCATCCAGGCAGAGTACATACATTCAGGCTGGAAGTGTCAAGACACACAAAGCTCCCCGGGGGCATACAGTCGGGCTTTTCAAAGCTATCTTATTGACTTAAGTGCGATTTCATTTGTCCGCTGCATTGGAAAAGATTGGTATTAACAAAGAAGAGGAGAGTTGCACTTTCGCATTTAACTTTATTTGGATGTGAAACTTTACCAACTTGTCTTTGTTAGCCGGTTAAAAAAAGGAGTTATTCAGCGCCGCTACCTGCTCTCACCCACACAAAACACACACCCACAACTCACATCACCTCCTGTACCACATCAGCTCTCTTCCGCAAATACAAATGCAAACAAAATGCCCAAGGCTGCTGTGCTTTACATCGCCGCACTGCTATGTAGTTTGGACAAGGATGGGACAATACGTTTGTGTTAGCTGGTGGCGAATAGCAAGAATGGATCTAAGACGGTCTTTTATTAGATCAGTATTGTGTCTGAGAACATAAAATCTGACAAGTAAATGGAAAAACATGGATCATGTCTAGGGAAAAATCAATAATAAAGACTAGGATGTAGAGGCCAGTGTTGTGTGGAAGCAGTAGGCTTTGTGTCTTGTCTCTACTGGCAGATTATCACTACACATTTCTTATTGCTTTAATAGAGCCATGATCCAAAAATGTATAAAATACACGACACCCGCATGCAGAGAAACATAAATGCTCTCTCACTTACACACAAACACACACACATACACACACACACACACACACACACACACACATACACAATGAACCCCATTCCTCCTGCCCTGCCCCTTCTCACTGGTTAGGGATGTGCTGATGGATTGACAGTCTAATTGGATGTAAGCCGTACTGTTCTCCCTATAGTATAGACAGACAACGTCCAGATACAATGGAAATAACATACAATGTGTGTGAGAAGGTGGCAAGAGTGCTATCTGCACACCCACTCATACAGTGAACTGACTTTAAGGGAAGCAAAAGAGGAAAATGATGAAGAAACAGGAGTGGGATGGAAAGGTGATTATGGGGTCTGGAGGTGAACTATGAAGAGAGGAGAGAAAATGTAGACAAGAAGGAAAGAAGAGGCAGAAAACATGAGATTGGATGAAGAACAAAAGCTATAGAAAGGGAAAAATTGGATTGAGAATGGGGGAGAGGACTTGAGTTGACGAGAAGTGACGAGTGTTCATTCCTAACATGAAGAGCTGCATTTTTCATGGCCATTTCAATAATGCTCCACTGCTGTTTATGTAGATGTCCTTTCAATGGTGAATTATTCAAATACAATCAGTACTTTTTCTGTTCATATTCGAGCTCCCATTTGCTTTTACCGCTCCTACAATACACAAGATTTATTACAAACACCAACTCAATGCCAGCCGGCTACACACACAGTAAAATACTGCTGTCTTGTTGCTGTTGTCATTGGTTGTTCCTTTCAGTTTATCTGGTGTGACATGCTTTTTTGTGCCTCAGCGCTGAATGGTGCTGGCAACAGAATTAGACAGAAAGTGAATGGGATTTTGTTTGCAGTATTACTACTGTCGGCTCCCAAGGGCAAGGACTACCATCATCACTAAGGTATTTTCTTTGTTTCTAAGAGCTGTTTTTGTACGAGTTCCATTCTGTTATTTTCAGTCAGCCGGAGAACTCCTCCGGCAAAATGAACCATGCAACATTCATCCAGCACAGCACTATCATCACCCCAGCTAAAGAGTAGCTCTCTTTGTAAGCCAGTGCTACCTCCTCAAACATTAGCTAAAAAATGACAAGCATATAGTGCATTTGACAGACAAGGTCAACTCTGCTACAAAACTATTTTTGCCATGAAAATAGAAATACTTTCTTGGACTATGGTTACTGCCACTGTTGTCTAGATTGCCTGCCTTGGGGAGAAAAAGAACATGGTTGATTTCACAGTGTATTGATCATTAAGGTCCAGTTACAGCAGGATTTAAAATGGTAAAATTTCTTGGCATTTCATTGGAACCGCTGCATATTCATTCAATTCTGCGTTATTTTTAACGTCAAATCCAATTTAGGTGAACAATGCTAATTTTTCGCCATTAACCAGCTGCAAATACACCCTCATCACCTTTTGGGAAACAAAGAGCCAAAATGGAGGAAACTGTTGTTTACTGTGTTGCACCATCCACTTTTATATAACCCTCCTCTGTCAGATTAAACTGCTCCACGAAGAAGGCATGCTTTTCAGACATGTATGATACAAGACTCAGTTGTACATATGTCTTTTGACTAAACTGTGTGTATCCCCCCCCCTTTAGTGATCAAGCAACAAGTTGCCAACTGTCACCAAGCTCAGAGAGGTTTTTGTTTTTTTTGTCTCCCCTCATCTTCACTGAAGAAAATCATACATAATCCTCAGAGCAAACTGCCAAGGGAGGTAAACGGCACAGTACAGAGAAAAATAGAAAGAAGCTCAGGGAGGTATTGTGACTGACTAGCGCTTCCATGTTCGTGGCAGATAGCATAGCCCCTTGTTCACCAGCTACATCAATTCACCAACTTGACTTGTGAGTAGCCACTATCACACCAAGCTACTAGAACCAACCATTTTGTGAAGACAAAACAGCCAAATTTTGCTTCCACTTTTTTCTCTGATCATACCTTTATTCCGTCATTAGAGACATCCAATACAACCGGTCATGGTGGAATCGACTTTCACTGCTTCAAAGAAATGACGGAAAAATCCCATCCTCAAATCAAATCAAACAAAAGGGATCCAAACACAAAGACGGAGCTTAGAGTAAATTCTATGATAAAGCTACTGCATTGTATATACCTGTTACGTTGCTATCCAATTGCTCCTGTAGTCAACCTCACAATGAACCCTAAGGTGATGTAACATACAGCAACTCCTCTTCAATCTCATCAGGTCCACTCACCGCCCATTCATCCATCAATTTGAGGATCTTCCCTGTGGTAATGTCAGTTTGGATGGACAGTCCCACAGAAACGAGTCTTCAATATGATAAGACATTCATGCCACAGCTTATCCACAGGATCTATTGTGTGTCTGTTTTTTTTCCTGTTTAATTTGTTCATCAATGGTACTTTTCTTGGTTTTAGCCTTTCTTTCCTTTCAGATCATTTACTTAGATGGAACAACCTATCTTTTTACCTCTATCATGATATAAACCTCTAATTATCTCAGATGGCACCGTCATTTACATGAAGAGATGCAGCTATTGGCTATTTTCTCTCAAGGCTTTCCAAAACAACGTGACAACCACAGCTTTGGATTGTATCTGTTTGATTAAAGTATTTTTATTTCAATCATTTCACTGCGTGTCCTTGATATGATCTCATACCAGCTCAGTTGTATAGCCCTCCTTCACTTCTTTCCTTTAAGTGTTTTTTCCCATCTGTTTGCGAGTGTAGCTGTCAACCCCTCTCTGTCGCTTTTACCTCTCCTCCTCTCTCTTTCAGCCCTCTTTTCCCTCTCCTCCGCCGCTGTCTTTAAGCTTGTGGAGTGTGACTGGTAGCTCCTGTGATTGCAGCGTGTCCCCTTGGACTGAAGCAGACGTTGCCTTTACTCCAGGAGGGGAAGCTCATTTAGGCTCTTTGCTCACAAGGGAACAGTGGTCTGTCCTATTTGTGTGTGCATGTGTGCATGTATATGTGTGTGTCTGCAAGCTTTTGTCTGTGCACATACAGTATGATAGATGAGATTTTCAGACATTTAAAAGAAAGTGCAGGTGGCAACACCAGCCATTTTCATTCATGCTGGCATTTTGCTCATGAGGAACAGAACATGTCAGTTTAAAAACTCTGTGTGTAAGTGAGAAATGTAAAGAGAGAGAGACTAAGAAGACGGAGACTAGAAAGAGACTAGCAAACGCTGGTAAAGGATTGCACTCCCCAGCATGTTGACAGTGAGCCTGACAGTTCATTAATCCAACCAAATCCCTCCAAAGTTACTCAAGTGTGGATTCTATTTTCAAATTTCCTATTAGTTCCTCTTTGTGGATTAAGCATTGCAGTTCACGAGTGAGTGCCCAGCCCCAGCCATGGCACAGCACATATAATTGGCTTGTAATGGATTTGGGGTCGTCTTTGCATCAGTGATACGGATAGATCCGAGGCAAAATGGCTGCTTTCCAGTCTCTTCTCACACACAGCCCCATGTTGAGGCCTCTGGTTTTGTATAATTCCTTTCTTTGCCGCACATTGTCATTTCTATTTCTGTGTGTAGCCGCGGCATCCATAGCTCGAGGACTGTGGCAGGGGGAACGTGACACGGCTGGAGATGAAACATGTCAGGTGTCATGCAGCCTTAGGGCCCCTGTCACCATCACGACCCCTGATTCACATTCTGAAACAGTCCCAACCTCTCTAACCCTGTGCTTCTATTCTGCCCTCTCTTTCTCTTTTACTGGCTTTCTTTCTTTCTTTCTTTCTCACTTTATTTTTATTTTGTCCTTGATTTGCCCCAACCTCCATCATTACAACTCAAATACCAGAACTGCAGTGTATGAATAAGCTTACTCATCTTGCACCTTGAAATACCTGCAAACAGAATGTATCATGCAGCAGTTCACAAGCTGGTGGATGCATTGACTTTTTTCTGTTCTGTCATAACATTAAACAAAATTCAACAAATATTAAATATGGTGTGATTTATCTGAATTGTGACAGTAGGCTTGTTTTATTGATGATTATATTCAAATTCAGTTCATTATTCTGAAACTATACTTTAATTTGTGTTGTGTGTCTGAAAAGTTAATCTTTTATTTTTAAGGCAGTATTGACATATTTACTGATATGTAGCAACAAAGTGTTAGAAAGTATTGATTAGATTAGGCTAAATGATATAATGGTGACGTGGAAATGTTTTTAACAAGAATGATAACACTGAAACTCAAACTGATATATGATGTCTTAGATTAAAATTGATTACATATGAATAAATTATCTGTAAAAGTGAGCATGATGTTTAAAAGGCCAATGCCATTATTTCAGATTAATCTACTGCATCATTTATTACCGAGAGGGATAATTAAAAGAAAGAAAGAGAGATATAAATATTTGAAAAAATATAAAGAGATTGATGCATACTTGCATGTAATCGATTCATGCTAAGGCCAGCCCATAGAAAATCAATGTGATAATCAAACAAACTTCATCTTATCCATCATAACAGAGCAACAGCAATATTTTGACTGAGCAAAACATCCATCAAAGACCAGAGAGACTTGTCTTGACATTCAGAAAACAGCACTTTGCTGTTAGACTGGTCACTGCTATAGTCACAGCATATGGGTATTAGTGCTGCTTCCCCGAGTCAATCCTCAGCTGGTTGTCTTGCTCAGATGAGTGGTTACGGCCTGGCCAAAGCTTCCAGCCTCTGGCACATGACTGTAATGACAATGATGACATCACTACCCTGGGATTTCACGTAACAGCTGATGATGTGCTCAAGCTCTGTTGTGAGATACAGACAGCATGATAGCGACTCAGCTTTGCCCTGGCAAAGAAGGTTGAACAGATTGGGGAGGGTGCACTGACTGAATCATGAATTTGAATGAGGTTTTGCAGGAGCTCAGACCAGGACATCACCGCCTGCATCCATTCGGATTTACTCACATTTCCACCAACTGGTATACAGATCCAGTCTTCAAGATGCGGGCATCCACAGGGCTTTACTATATTTGTATTATATTAAGATAGTGATAATATAGAAGACATACAGTAGGAGGGCAGATATGGAAGTAGCATGGTAATCGATGTAAATAATTATCACGGACTGTATGGACGTGATGAGTTGCAACGTTACCACATTCATTTGCATTGGAGCTGGTTTGAGGCCAAGAGTTGCTGAGGCGTTACTTTTCACGCTCTGGAAACACACTGAAGACAGGCTGAAGCAAACACAAGCTTACTTAGCTCAATTGTGCAGGCATAGTAATCAAGTAGCATTAAACTTACTGAAATATTGTGATAATAGTCAGACTCAGTGTGAGTCCTGGAGCTGGGAATAGCAGCAGGCGAGGAAACAACACCCACATGGCGGAAATCACAGCTACTGTTGGTCTTCAACTCTTATTAACGGAGCAATAATTTCCAAAGTGACCACCAGCAAACTTATTAGAGGGTCCAAATTTAATTTAGCAATTAAGACCATAATGATGTGTTAAAAAAATACTGTATTTCTTGGGATAAGTTGATGCTTTTTGAATTGGATTGAGACTTTTCTTTGGAGCAAGCATCTAGTAGCAATCAGTGGCATTGCATTAGAAGGTACCATACAGGCTTCAGCCTCAAGCTGTGTTGGCTGCTGCTTGATATTTATACCAATTCCAGTGTACTACAGAAACACCCTGTAGTTTAAACAGAAGGAGGTTCCTTTTAAAATTTACAGTTCATCTGACATCTTCTAGAAACAAGATGTGAAAATCTATGGGGAGCCTATATTGTATAATTTAATATATTACCGCTATAACTCGCACTCTGTAATTGTATTGAATCATTTTTGTAATGCTCTGTGAGGTAGGTTAGTTTACGGACTGTAACAGACAAAAAGCACTCACGTAAACACACACACACAGAAACAACTCATTCCATATTATACTTACACACATGCACGCCACTGTAATGGGAGGTGCAATTCAAACTAACAAGGTTGGAGCTTGCCATCTCACAGTCTGATGGTCCCTAGCCAATTATCACATCATAATGAGCCGGTCAGCTAAGGGTGCTTGCTTTCATTCATTTAGGAGGCATTGCCAAAGTGGGTACATGTCTTTTCAGCTCAGACGGTGTGTGTGCTCCAAGTATAATCTTTCATGCTTATAAACTTAGTGATATAGACACAGCCTAATAACGTGTGCTGCAGTTTGAAATGTGTTTATTTGCATGTATAAGGAAGTAATGGCAGTGTGTTTTTGCAGAGACAGTTGTTGTGTATGTCTTGTGGATGTAATTAGTCTTGTTTTACATCCATTTAGGTGTAGTTTGTGATGTATTAGATTTCTTTGTCCATGCATGCCAACACTTAAACAAATAATCTACTGATTATGTTACATTATTGGTTATATCCAGGCTATTATGTCCATTTATTTTGTGATGATATGTACTGCAATTTCATTTACTGGTATAGCCATCATTAGCATTTATCATTTCCCAGAATACTTGAGATTGAGTGTGAATTTATTTCAAATAAGACTTTAAAAATACTTTGATATATATAATATTCATAACATCATGTCTCCATTATTTCTTGTAAAGGTCAATTTGCTATTTCGTTTGTGTATGTCTTTCTGTTCTGTTTCCTTACTGTACCACGTCTGTATTATGGAAATGATTGGTTTTAGAATGCTGCACTTTTAAGATAAGCAAGACAAAAAAATAACCTCCAATGAGATGCACACCTCTGATAAAGATCTATGCGAATTAAGGTGTGTCTTATAAAATACAGATAAGCCAATGCCAACCTTCAAAGTCATGGAAGTCAATGAAAAAGCTGTTAAGTCTACTATAGAGGCTGTATCAAAGAAATCTGTCCTGTACACTGAGTTAGTATTTTGTTTGATTAAAGAGCAGATCGAAGATTGGTGGAGTGCCAACGCTGTGATTAGCAATTTGTATCCATTATGTGTAATGAGGTAGCATCTTGCTGTAATGAATTATTCCTCACTTTTATGCAAATAAAATACATTGCAATGCTTAAAATGTTGCTAATATGCCTATACTGTATACTTGGAAGTTGACAGGCATCATGGTATAGTTGGAGTTGGTAATTCATTCTGCAAAACAAAATCAATAATGTACTCTAGATAAAAATGTTTATCTTCATATCCTGCACTGTAAATATGCAAAATAGGTCACAGGACCTTTGGAGCATCTTGATTGTGTTTGCACATGGAAACAGCATGTCCTGTCGACAAAAACAGGAGGGTTCTTTCTCTGTTTTGAGAAGAAACTGTGCCCTTGACAACTTTTTCTTTTTTTTTTTCTTCACAATGGTCAACACCTGCTCCCACCAGTTCTTGCACTTGCACCCTCATCCACAGGTGCTGGCAAGCGTGGGTGTGGAACTGGGTTGACTGGGTTGGAGACTTGGAATTTGACTCTAAAGTGCATCCATCTACTGTATACGGAGTTCACAAAACAATGAACAAACACAAGTGTGATTATACTTCACAAGGGCATCCAAATTTCAGATTTCTACTGCAGTAAATCTTGATTTTTGGCCACTAGGGGACAAAAAACATGAAAACAAGCTTGGGAATATTACTTTAAAAGTGTATTCTGATACAAATACTAAATACCTGTTCAAAATGTAGTGAGTAACCTAATACAAGTATTAGGTGTGGCAGTGTTAAAGTAATATAACTTGATTACTTTCAGTTACTTTTGGATTACCACTATTACTTGAATGACTTTACTAAATATGCAATAACAAAGGTGATAGAAAAGTAATATCAATAAGATGACATTTTTAGCATCAAAAATGTGTCCTCAGTTCAGTGCATTTTTAAAGCAAAAGCACATTCAGGCAGCAGCCTATGGATCTGCAATGAAAGTGCAAAACACATGATGTACATCAGAGAGAACATTCTCAGGGTAAGCCTCTGATGAAGCAGCACATGGCCCACTGGCTGCGGTATGTCAAAGAGGGGAAAGACCCCCTGTCGTGTATTCGTGCCATGTGCAGCGTGTCTTTTTATTTAGTTCTATCTGCGTGATATGTCTGACTTTTCTCTAACTCATTCAGTATTGAACGTCCTCTGCAACCAGTGACATGCTGTCAGCTCTGGACACGTTACACACACACACACACACACACACACACACACACACACACACACACACACACACACACACACACACACACAGTCTTCCCGGTGGAGAGCCATTAGGTGCGCTACAAGCTGTCATAGACTCAAGCTCTCTTGTAACTTATTTGTACGGGTCTTTGGGACTGCCACAGTGTATAACGACCATCTATGCCTGTAACTGTTAAGCTCAGTGTGTGTGTGTGAGAAGTGTGTGCACGTGTACCCGCTGTGTGCACCAGTGGGCGCCATGTGGCACCATCCTCTACTTACATTATCATGGATCAGTGAGTTATTTTGCCCTCTTGTTCCTGCTCTTCTTATATTTGTGGCTTTTACAGTGCATGGTAGTATACTGTCTTTATTCTAAAATGTATTTCCAAATTTGTAATCATGCTAATAATCCCCATTTTTACTAAATGTATCCGTAATCTGATAACGTCTTTATTCCTGTAACTTTAATGGAATACAGCTACCTTTTTTTGTATCATAAATACGTAGCGCTGTTCCATGTACTCTATATTCTTTTAGCTCTCTCTTGGTCTTCACTAACTCTTGAGAAAAATCTTATGTTTTTTGTGTGTATCCATTTCTCTTCAAGGAGGATAATGAATTGTTGGTTTATCAGAGCTTGTTCTGTCAAAAATAACAAGGTTTAATAAGAGTGACTCAGACTAAACATGTCTCAAATGTGTTGGCCTTAAAACCAAAACAATGAGCTGAAGAATTAAAAAACCTCAATAGAGCTACAAACATTATTTCTCAGCAATTTTGGCACCACATGATAAGCAACCCTTTCACAGTACACATGGTTGTACATTTCACATTACAATCCAAAATATTGATTAATGCTGGTTTAAAAAAAAAACACGTCAGGTTGAGCCTACAGTTTATGTCAGGCCGGTCACAAACTGGAGAGCAGGAGAGTGTTTTTTTTTTACCACTTATAAAGAATGGAGTGAGAAGCAATATGACCCCGAGGGCTCTCAGCTCCTCGCCACTGATGGCAATTCAATCAGATCTGGTCAGAGCGCAGAGATTTTAATGATGTGGTGACTGCCTTTGCCTGGAGACAGTGAGGAAAAAACACACATGGTTGAAGGTCAGACAGCTCTGGTAGCATGTGCTAATGTTTACCGCTTGTTTAATGGGTAGTGCAACAGTTTGTCTGGTTCAATAATGAATGCTTTGCTGAGTAAGATGCATCGTTGCTTGGTTAGACAATCTTTGGGTTAAAAGTTAGCGGTAGCTTGCAGGTATCCATAATTTCAAATTCATTAGAGGTGGCAGAGTTTTGAGTCTCAGTGTTCACTATTTTTTCCATCACAAATAATTCCATCAATACATAAAAAAAAATCCATGTTTGAACTTTATGTCTGTCAGACGAAATGAAAATATGACATCAGCCGTGTCTGCCAAAAGAGCAACATAATTTAAAATGACCTAAAATGAACCTTCACAGACAAACAAAACAGATCCATGCAGCTGTGTTCATATGATGCATTAGTTGCATCATTCATTGCATCCACTGGATTTTTTAAACCATAACAAGTAACTAGTCTGTGTAATTGCGAGACATTCCTGGTCAAGAACACTCCAATTAAGGCCAGAAGGTACTGGGCAGAGACGGCAGGCAATACATCGGAGAATTCTGATCATGTGTGGATCTGTATCAATAAAAGTAAATTAGGAAGCAGGATGGTACACATGTACTGAAAGCCAAGGTTTATATCAATATCTTCCTCAGTTTGGGATTACTTTATGTGCTCATTAAAATTAACCCGACGAAAGTTAAGCTCAGTTCTTTTGTTTCTTCATAATTCAATTAGGACAAGTTAATTGAGGGCTGGTCTAGAGTAGGATTAGGTAAACATAATTATTTCTCTTTTGCTCAAGAATTTATAATTACAATATTTGCCATCGATAAATGTGCATTTTTCTACAGCCCACTGTGAAATTAAAGGACAAAGAAGGCAATTGTCTTTGTTCAGGCTTAACTGTAGTTTTTTTCTAAATGCATCATTAAGCACTTAATGTGTTTTAATGTGTATAAATCACTGCTTTGACCTCTGTCAGTCATTCCTTTTCTAAATTTTCATCTTATTTCATTTTTACAACAAAATCTATGCTATATACAATAAACTATATTTGGTATCAGGTATCTTGTATAAAGATTCTTGTAAAAGAAATTGATTTTCTTTAGTTGCAGCTTTGCTCTGAAGCATACATGTCTGTGGACACCAAACATGCTTGTGTTGAACAAAACTAAACCAAAAATATAAAGAACCACCAAACTGAACCAGTAGAAGTTGTGTTATTAAGGCTATATCAACATTTTTTAACAATAATTACAGTGAAGAACTTATTAATGAACCCTGACATCGCACCCTCTTACACTCAAGTTTAAGGACTTTGTTACCAAGTCCAAAACAAATGTGTCTCTTAATACAGAAATGCTGCTCATGTACAGAGCTCTAGTTTTTGTACTGAAATATAATCATGAAGTGCACCCTGACCTGGACCTTTGATAAAGTGTTTTTCAGTATCCCTGCTCTAGAGTTTGACCAGGTTTGTCTTTTTTCTTTTTTATCAATATTGAGGCTTGTATTTAAACTGAGGTTAAACTGTGAAGGTAAAAAATTCTACAGTAGTACACACATAAATCTTATAATTGGTGAGTTTTCAGAGATGGCTGTGGCTCCGGAGGTAGAGCGGGCTGCCCACCATTCAGAAGGCTGGTGGTTTGAAAGCTGGCTCCTCCAGTCCACATGTTGAAGTGGGCAAGATATAGTGACATCTTACGGTCATATAAAGCGATTTATTGCTCCTGATGAGCAGGTTGGCTCACTGATAGCAGCCTCTGCCATCACTGAATATGAATGTGTGCGTGAATGGGTGAATGCTGGCATGTGTTGTAGAGGACTTTGAGTGGTCAGAAAATACATAATTACAGAGTGAATTAAGCTGATTTCTTCCAAATCAAACATCTCTATAGTTTTCAGTGGATACGCTGGGCAATGAGCCATTTCTATTTGCTGTTTTTAGCCTCAGCAGTAGTAGACCAACAGTCTGTCATGGTCCAGTGGTCCAACATTTGTATGTTTATTTGTCCATAAATATATGTCTGTCTGTGCAAGTGTGTACTAGTAAGGCCAATGTGACCAGTGCCAGGGTGAACTGTGCTATTTTGTTTATCCTGGCTCCTCTTTTCTTTCTCTTATTGACCCATCACCGAGTCCATGCGGACGGGCCCTCACTCCCGGACACTATACAGATAATGGCTTTTCTGGAAACTCAGAGCATTAGCCATCTCTTCTGAGCTGCAATTATACCGCTGATGTTCCAATTTTCAACACATTTCTCTAAGGTATTCATTTGTTTTTACTGTTTCAGCTAAATTGTGTTATGACCAGAAAAGAAAAGTTATTGTAAAATAAGGTTTTTCTGTTTTTTTTTTTTCCCCCCTGTAATTTTAACCATGATGAAAATGGAATTGAAAAATAAAATGTCATGAAGGACATATGAGTGACGTGTCTTCTGTTTAAAAGCATTCACATGTTCTCTCACTGTAACCATGGCGATGGAATTATAAAACACCTTGGAGGTCCTTGCCCTTGATATTTTTATTTTTTCAAAAATTAATGATATTCAGTCTGTGGCTGCATATTCATTACTCTTTCTCAAGTGGCTCAAGTGATGCAACGTTCCTATGGCTTTGATCAGCCTTTGAAGACATTTCTTCGGGTGCTTAACAGGTACAAAAAAAAAAGTTACACCTACAGTGCAAATACTCAATCATTTTCCAAAAAAAACCTTTATTTGTTACTTCAACTGAACAAGCCTGTAATGACATGCAAAACTGTCTCTGTCTCTCTCTCTTTCTGAATCCCTAATTATTGCTTGAACACACTGTGATTTCGGATGGCATCAATTTAGATTCCATTACGTTTTCCAGCTTGCCATGTCCCAGTAGTGGCGCTAATGCAGTCCTCCCAACCTGCACCAGTTGTAAATGAGGAAGGAGCATTATGATGAATGGCCCATTTGTTAGCAACTACATTAAACCAACATTAGCTAACAGTATCTGCAACTTCCCAGCCCAAATACACTCTTGCAACGACAACTGATTTAATTGATCACTTATTCTTGCAAATATTTACAGTTATCATGTTCACTTTTTCATGATTAATCAAATGTGTGCTATTGTCACCTCTCGCTTTGTGGCTGTTTTCTTTCTTTCATTTTTTCCTCCTACAACTTGTCTTATCACATCCCACCTCCATATTTTCCTTCTTAACAAACTTACTTTACATCCACTTACTCATTCATTCCTCATTTGTGTCTTCTGCCATTTTAACCTTTATCTCCTCCTTTTTCTCTTTTCTCCATCTTTTTCCTCGCTGACGAGGAGAGCGCACTTAAAAGAGTAAATGAGTGTAAGTCTATTCCTCAGTGCAGGTTTTTTGCTGTGGTTATTACCATATGATTATTAGTGATGGACAATTGGCCTCAAAGATGTTTCATTATGAAAGAGCTCGCTGGGATCTCATTAGCACTCTCAGTCTAAGGGCTGCTGCTCAAGCCTACTCTACTCGGGGGAATTACATTTCGATCACCAGGGCTAGAGTTAACAAGGCAACATTAAAGGAATGTGAAGGTGCAACAGCCAAAAACAGACAAATTAGTAACCTCCAGGAGTGGCAGTGCTGCTCCATTCATATAAATAAATAATAAGAGCTGAGTTGGATCTAAAGGCTATTATATTAACTTACAGTATAGCCTGGTGTACCTGCACAATCATTGTTTGCCGGGGATTGTAACCACTGATGCTGTAGGCATTTGTTTTTCTTTTTGTCTGACAGGAGCATCCATCAAAAAATGTAATTTCATTTCTTTTCATCTGTTGATAAAGTTGCTGACTTGTGCCAGTCCTCCCCCAAGGATCAATAGCTGTTTATACAAATAATGTTGGAAAGCACAACACACCCATGGCAATGCTGGAGGTGACACTCTCCAAGGACGGCTGCAGCGGTTTACTGGTAGGCTGTTTTCATTCTTATATTAACCACATAAAGCTTGAAGAATACTAGTATTTGTATGGGCCGACAGTAGAGGTTATTACATACACTGACTCAGTAATTGTTTACACAAAAAACCCAATTATAGGACTTTTGGGTTGCAACATAAACAATTTATTGTGCGTTTACACAGCTTACAGAACAGCCTGCTGGAGGAAAACGGATCCGCTCACACACCTCACTTACTGTATTTAGCACTGCACTAGTCATCGCAAAACATCAAAACAAAGTGCAAAACAGTTTTCTCCACCAAGGGAGAAAAGAATTTCTGCAACCCAATTTTAATACTTTGTCTCATCTTTTGTTCTGAATTAAGTCACCTTAATCCTTGCACTTTGGAAGGTGCTATAATTACCACCGATACGCTGCTTTACCTAAAACAGCTTGAAGAGACAAAGAGAGCATAAAAGAGAAAATGTTTCCAACATGAGATAAACATAAAAGACACAAAAAAAGCGGAGTGAAGAGAGAGACAACTAAAGGGGAAAGTGATGGTGTAAGAAAGAAAGAACAAAAAGACAACACAAGCATACAAAAGTCGCTGTGCATTTGGAAGTCACTCGATTCTAATATCATACAGCTCCTCTTCCGTACTGCAGAAATTCTGTGGCTCTTAACAGAGGTAGAGTGTAACACACCTGAGAACACGTCACAAGTGACAGGTGACCACTGAAGTGAGACCATGGCCTTGTCTGTGTGCAGGAGGAGAAACTTTTATTTCAAAAGGTAGTGTGGTGTATTACATGACTTGACTTTAATGTTTTAACTCTCTCTGAGTGTACGTTTATTACTGCAGCCATTTATATTCCCCCATTCCTTTTGTTTACCTATTGATGATTTATCACACTTCCATGCATTAATTCATCTTGTTTTAACACATTTCACTGTGAAGTATTTCAATACTCAGTTTTAACTCAGCCGTTGGATGGTATTTGTTAAAGTAAGCCAGCTCTCTGCCTCATTCAAGGGTTTCTCAAACTTCAGTGTACTGCAATTGATTTGGTTGTGATATTTACTGTAGAGTTTGTAAAGTGTAGCCATTATAAGTTTACCAGTTTTAGTTATAACTACACTTAGAACTTCAGATAAATCAGATGATTTGACTCCTGATTAACTGTGATAGAGTAGATAAACTCTCTTTTTGATAAATTACAGATTTTTAAAATGAGGTTATGATTTTAATAACATTTTCTATGAAGTTTTAGTGCTTGTGTCTGTGTTGTATTGTTATGAATTGAATATATCTTGGTTTACTGCTGGTCAGATAAAATAAGCAATTTGAAGATTTAATTGAATAGTATTTGGAAATAATCAATAATTCAAATAATTGTCAGTGGCTCTGCTGTGTTGTACATTGACTTCACTCCTACAAATTGTATTAAAACATTCAAAACATTTCCATAGTTAATGCACATTTCACCAACGTCATTTCAGTGCTGCATTTTGAAGCTTTACTCTTCAGTACAGTAGTTCGGCATTCTTCTACTAAACCCTCCCACACATTTTCTCTGAAATGTTTTCCAGTTCAGCAGCACAGAAAACAATCCCACCTGCATGAGAACTCCATGCCCCCTCTCCCACCTTTACCACAGCACCAACCTCCTCCTCTTCCTCATCCTCCTCTTCCTCCAGCTCCTGCTTTCTCGTTTTCACAGTTCAAGCACATCAGCAAGGCTGCTGAGGCACAACCCTGGGGTTTGTGGTTCTCCACTCAATATTTCCTCATCAGAAAGAAGTGGCAGACCAACAGGAGTGAGGGGGAAAGTGCAACGACAGGCAGACAGACATTAATGACTGGCTGCCTGATGTGCTACAGGCCATATCTCCAACTTTAAACCCAAGACCTCAGTTACCCAGCAGTTCACATGAGCAGTAGCCTGTTTGTCCACCACCTGGCTCCTGCACCTGTGTAGTTCTCCAGTAGGAAACGTGATTAATTAATAGCATTGATTGAGTAGTGATTCTTTTCACCTTCCCAAGGGCACGAAGAACAGTTGATAGATAGGAATTGGCAAGCAATGCACTTCTGAAAATACTGGAGATTTGCAGCTCACTCAATAGGCTGAGAGAGTGCAGCAGTGTGGCACACAACGCAGGGAAGCTAAAGACATTGTCCTAATGAGAGAACATACAGTGCAAACACAGCTCGAGTAAGTGCAGATAAGTGGAATTTAAAAAATGTTAATTGCTTAGATAGTTTAGTCTGTTCTTCTAATCACCTCACCTTATAAGTAAGCCGCCGTCCTCACATTTTAACAAGGGGCTTTTCATGAGAACAGGTACCCATTGGCGCCGCGATGAAACGGGCACACCATTCATAAAACATTAAGGCAAGCTTTTATTTATTTAATTATTGAACAGGTTCCCCTTCACAAGAAAGGGATACGAAGCCTTGAGGAATGTGGGAAGCGGATTCGTACTTTGGTGAGGACAAAAGAAAGAGAAAGCAAATGGGAACAGAACAGATGGAAAAGAGAGGACAGCGAAAACTCGAATGACATGTCTGGAGAATTCTCTGCTGCTGACTTCTCAATATTCCTCCGTGTAACCAAAGTACTGTGGTCTGCGGGATACTGAATATGCAACTCTCTAAAATTGAACCTCATTTTAACCCAAATATGTAATTTAAATTCCATAATAGCACTCTACCCATGTTATCCAAAATTCCTCTTCTGTGTGCTTGCTTTAATATAAATCACCAATAGGCTGAACTGCTCCTGATATTTTTTATAATTTGATGAAGTCCTACAACACGGAGCTAGTAAAGATTATTTCAGCACATGGCTTTTCTATAATACATACCTCACTGTAACACCTGCTTGCTTTTAACCTCTGTTTGATGACTACATTCTTCACGATGACTCTTATATGAGGGTTGTCATTAATTTTATTTTCCATCTCAGCTACCACTGATAGCTGAAATGACCTAATGTAATGCTTATGATAATCGTACAGGCTTGAGTGTGTGCGTGCGTGTGTGTGTGCATGCGCGGTAAGTCCAGTCGGGGAGATGGCGGCCCACTTTCAGTAACTGATGGGAGTAGGAAAATAGAACGCTTGATTACCCCTGACACCGCTCCAACAGCGCTCCTGCCAATGAAGGTTATTGGGCCTCTATACACGAGTGGTCAAATATAGAAGGACACAATTATGATCTAGTTTTGAAGTCTTTGTCTTAGCTCTGATGTGTTGAGGATTATTATTATTATGAGGACAGGTGATTGAGTTTGAATGAGTCCCGTTGACCTCAGTCACTGTTCAGCCACCCCATTAGCCAAACTGTAAAATGTAAAACCTACATCATAATTAGCATCAGGGTCATCAACATCCTTAATTATCATCACCACTTTCAGTCATCAGTATTCTCATTGTCCATATTGTCATAAAGCCTGATAGAAAATGGATTTTAAGGCCCGATGCTGATACCGATCTTAAGGAGGTAAAAAATGTTTTAATATTTATATATCGGCCAATAATCTGTATATCATCTAAATACCTTTTTTTGTTGTTGTTGTTGTTGTTTAGTTTTTGGCAATGATCCTTTTAAATGATATCACTGCTCTGAAACAGTAAACTTTATTGGGAATGTAATAACTTTAAATTTAAAAAAACAAGCCAATATCGGCTGATAATATCAGCTGACTAATATATTGGTCGGGTCCTACAGTCTCATCAATTTTTAGAGATTACAATTGAAAAGATTACAGCTACTACTTCCAGTAACACCTCGTTACCTTTATACATGGGAGGCGGCATGCTCACTGTCTTACTGGGATTAATGGAGGGTTGATATCAGTGTGGTCTCTGCGTTCGGTTGACAGACTGCTGCTCCGGAGGTGAAGAAATACAACACGCAGTTTGTCTGAAGTTGTTTGATGTTCACTTTAGGTAGCTTGCTAATTTATCCACAGATACGCCTACATTCAGGATTAACCTAATTCTAGGCTTAATGAGAATTGGAGGGTGTGTGAATCGTGCAGCTGAGGTTAGGACTTCTGCAGTGCTGTATGGATGGTCAGTAAATCCTTCCAAACTGAATTCTGCCTGCTTGTCAAACCACAAACATCTCATTTTCTACTTCTACATGTGTTAAATACTAACTCAGTAAGGAAACTAATATGGTAATGTCTTTCATTTTTTGCTGTTAAGTAATGAACTTATGTAATTACTTCTACAAAGTGTTCAGCTTTCATCATCACTATCCCAAGCTCCATCTGATATCCATCAAGCTGTACTTCTCTAAATAACAAAGAACATTATTCCTGCAACTACAATTGACTTTCACTGCTTTACTATTCAAACAGTCATGGCAGAAACACAGCAAAGGCCGTAGCAACCCTGAACAAAACACTCCCTTGAGGACAGAGTACTGATGGTTTTTCTACTGTGTAATGAATAAAAAACACAGAGTGCTACAGCTGTCCCCCATCCTTCCCTCATCCCCACTGCTGCCATCTCCAAGTCGAAAAAGACGTGGGAGCTAACACATACATTTTATAACTAACAACACCTGTCCAAGTATGCAGCCATGACAATGCATCAACCAAATGAAATCCACTATAATTGGAAACATTGCCTTTGTTCTCTGGAGCGTAAAGGCTGCTGCCAAAGACACATCAACAAACGATATGCAAACACATATACACAGCACAGCCTCCTGACCCTCAGCAAACACATGAACACATATTAATACACACAACACAGATAGACCGACTCGCACACAGACACAAAAAATGAAAAAGAACCCTTACACCTCTGTCTTCTGAAGTAATGAGGAATAGGTTGGACTGTATTTTTTGGGCCTTAAGCTCTAACTGCTGCCTGCTCTTTGATACCGAAATGTAATTACCTTCTGAAGCTCTGCCTTCCTCTTTTTTACTCAAGGATGTGAGAGAAACAGACTCAAACGTGCTTCATGTGTTTTCTTTTTGTACTGACACTCCAATTACGAAGAAACTTTGTATAAAACCTCAAACACCTGAGCTCTAATTCCTTCTGTTGCAGTACTGTCTTCCCTTTTCAATGCTTTTTCCTCCCCACACTTTGATATCTAACATCTCTCTTAAACTTGAGATGTGATTCAAACTCCATTAATGCGATAACACTTCGTTCCACTTTAGCTTCAGAAAAGTGCCAGATTTCCTTTGTGTGTGTGGGTTTTTTTTTTGTCAGTGTCTGAAGTAAATGAAGTCTCTGGCCTTAAATTCAAGTGTTCAATGAATGTTGTTTGTTCGTAATGGTGTTCTTCTGAATGCTTTGGTAAAAAAGATAAAAACTTTTGAGAATAAATTTAACAGATAACTACACAGACTTACAAGTAGACATGCTGTTTTTTGCTATTATTTAAACCATAGCAAAGATTTTAACACTTCATTGGTTCGTGTAGAGAGTGATTGTGCATCCTTTGCATGCACCAGTCACAGTAGGGTGAATTGCTTGCTGAAGTTCTTGTTCTGTGTAAATAATTTATACACATTGTGCTTTAAATCCACTAACAAGACAATATGCACATTGAAAATAAAGACTGAAAATCCAATTCTCTACTGTGAATGAATGTGGATAAATACCCTTCTGTTAAAATAAAGACGCTATTTGTGTTTCTGCATCAGATGTACCGCCCTGAGGTCTTTCCAAAAATGTAGTCAGTGCTAATATTTATTCTTCTTTAATTGCACTGCTTATCATTCTCCCTTTTGTTTACCTTCCAACCATCTACATCAATTTTTTTCTGGATGGCTAAAAGCAGAAGCAGTGAAGCCAACCTTGTGAAGATTGGGTGTGAACTTCTTTTGCATATTCATGCAATGTGTTATTGAGTTGTTTTTTATCAGTTGGGGTTGCAGATGAAGTGTTCATCCACACAAATGTATAACATATGGCACTTTTTTATTTTTTTTTTAAATAAGGGAATATTATATTGCCTCATACTGACAAAAAAATATTTTTAAAATTCAATACTCCACAGCCAAAGTAAGTAAATCAATTCGTAAAACTTTGCAACACTCCCTGAAGTGCAATCGGTATTGGGATAACATCTGCACCAGTTCAGAGGTGTGACCAATGTAGGCGAGTGAATTTATTAAAAGTAGGTTTCATGTTGATACATATCAAACTGGTAGATGGAAGAGTGGGTGGACATGATGATGAAAAGCCATGACACTCCCACAGGCATGAGGATAACAAGACATTAGGAAGGAGGCGTGTGCATAATACCAAAACCACATCTCTACAACGTGATATAAAGTTTGTGATTTTTAAGAGGTTGGACCTGTAGGGGTCAATGGAAGGTAGAGTTAATGCATTATGTGACTGCAAAAAAATGATAATTTGCTTGATTTTTAATATGTAGCTGATACCTTTAACATTTTATGGTCTAATTTCAATATTTGTAGTAGTGTTCAAATATTATGCTTTCTCATTTTTCTGTTTTCTCATAGCTCTGAAATGAATATTTTCATACATAGAGGTACAACATCTAAAAATATCTAAAAATAAAATAATTAAAAGAATGAAGCAGTAAGTGCAAAAGCATTCAAGCAATCAAGTTTAACAGTGTAATATGTTAAGTGTGACAGTACATGCAACAGGTTACAGATTAGAGGACTAAAGATGGGATGTTCTTGCGGGCATTTCATTTGCAGAGAAATGCTGTCAGCAAAATCCATGGTCTGTTTAATTGAAAACACTCCAAACTAATACAGACACAATTACTGAAATATGAAATGAAAGCAGTATTTCCTCACCATAAAGTGCGTCTGCTACGATCAGCATTTCATAAGACTTAAAACATGAAGGTTATCCTGCGCGCGCTTGCAAAGATGCCACACGGAGCTGGCTGATGAGTGTGGCGCAACATCCACTGTACACTTTGGTAAAGATAAGCAGATTTGACCAAATGACCTTGTGACCGACTGAGGGTTTTTTTTGCGTGTTTGTAAGAGCAAAATAATTAATGCAAGGCAGTGTTTTCCAAGCTGAACACTTTCTTGTTGTCGTAATTAATCACTTAAATGAAGTCTAACAGATTTTTTGGAGCAGAACTAATAGTTGCACAACGGGGTTATTGAATTTTCATTTCATTTTAAGACTTGGCATTTCCCCTATTTTGATAAACTGTAGTTACAGCACATTTTAGTTTGTCTACCAGAAAAGCAACAAAATAATAGGGGGAATACCCACAGTCAAGTATTTGAATGCTGCAAACCTGACTTCAATAGACTTTTAAAATAACTAATTGCTGAATCACAGGACCGGCCCGCTGTGTTTGAAACCATCAGTGTTTGACTGCAGCATCAAGTGAATCAATATTTTTCAACAGCACACTCTAACTTGAGGAATATTTCTCATCTTGCAATGAAGTATGAAGCATGTATTTTCAGATAATCATACAAAATTGGGCATAAAACAAAAAGCATAATGTTGTACATTACTAATATAGTGTTTGGGGTGCTGAATGAGCCACAATCTTAGCTCTTACTAATAATAATAATAATAATTATTATGCTAACAAGAAAATAATTACTGAGGTGAGTGAGTGCATGAGCATTTCAAAAATAGAGCATCAAATCAGGAAATATGTGCATGTGTTGTTTTTTTTTCTTAGTCACATTTTTTCCCCTAAGTTTTACAACAGGTGCTGCTTATGCATGTCTATCTGACCTCTTGCTTCATAAGTGCTCAATCAGAGTAAGTTTAAATGAATAGGCTAACTGGGTCCTTGTCAGCTAGATTGAAATTTGTATTTCCAAGATGAATCTTTAAATTAACCAATGCAAGCGTGCTACTAGTGTCTCCTATATCACAGAAATAGTTTCCAAACTGTTTCCATAATGAAAAATGACAAATGCAACAATGATGCTAAAAACATGCCATGAAATGTATGCTAGCCTCATTATAGCACACTGTAAGGAAGTATTCATTAGATCCAAGTAGTCATTAACTAATCATTATCCAGGAAAGGAAATCCTTACACATGAGCAATATCATTATCAGGATTTAAAACATACGGTTTGCTGCTCAGTTACGTAATAGCAGTGTACTGCTTTGCATACAGATTTTAATACAAATTCTGCTTCACTACTAATCTCATCTCTAAACTCAGTATTTGCTAAGGACACACATTCTATTCCAAAACCACCAATATAATCTAGACAATTCCCCTTAAATATACAGGGGGAATAATAAGGAGAATGAGCCTCTTAAATTGAAGATGAAATGATTAAATATATCTGAATTTCATACATTGCATGCCATTCAAAAAAGGGGGGCAAAAGGGGGGAAAACACGTTTCTCAAAACATTTTAAAATGGCAATCACAGTTTGTTTAATATCTGCTGTAAAACTGTAAAGCACAGCAAGATTATTAATTAAAACCATTTTCAATAATTTACACACTATTTTTGCAATATTCACAGCATAACCCAAGTAAATTAGGTATTTGGGTCGTAAATAAAAAAGAACAAAAAACAGTCACTGAACTGTGGCTTACAAATACAAAATACTGCAGCTACTCTAAACTGCTAATGTCAGCTGGGATGAAGCCAACCCGTCAAGTAAATTGACCTTGATATCTAAGAAAATGAGCATATTGTACCTACGCAGTTAGGAAGAGAAGCCCAGGACAGCTACTGTACTCAGTTTGTAGAGCCGACTGACAACTCTGTGGATTTTGACAGTTTTGGCCGGCTGTGCAGTGCTCATCAACCATTAAATGCCAGCTCATGACGGCCGTACATCCTCTCTACTCATGCACAAGAATATCTCACACATACCAATTTGTTACTACCACAAGGATCAGTCCAAGGCATTGTTCACCACTGGTGCGGTTTGGTTTTATTCGGACAACAGGTACTGTGACAATGACCACATGATGTATACTTTTTTATTGTCACAAAATAGGGAATTAGGACATGAAGATACTGGGCTTGCAGTTATAATTATCTGAAGTTGAGGGTAAAATTAAACTCAGCATCTTTGAGAACCTACCTGAGTCTAGTGGGAACAGTAAATTTATGAGCTATGCAGAGTCTACGGTGCAGTTACTCACTGTGATTTCTCTCATTTTATCTAATGCTTGAGTTCAGAGACTTACCTTTACAGGCTTTATCCCATCCAACTTCATGGTGAGAAACATAATTAAAATCTCATTCGACATATTTTAAATATCACAGGAGAGCTGATAGTCGGAATATTAATGAACATCAATAAAAGTGAGAATCCACTATTCGGGTATGATAATTGAGCATATTCAATTCCCCAGTTTTCCATTTCCACAAGACTGACAGACGGCTTTGAAAAGTTACCCAATCGTGCTTGATCCTCTGCCTTTCTCCGCAAGTTCACATAACAACTGTAACCAATAAAGAAGACTTCAAACAACAAGAATTAGTTGCTCTGCAGTGTAGGTGTAAAGCACAGAAATCTACAAAGCTGCTCTTTGCCCTTTTGCGGTTCCTCAAACAGTAGGATGAAAACAGCACCGCTCAAATTAAGACAAAGTGCAAACCTGCCAAGAGAGGAGAGCTGAGAACTCTGACACTTGAGTTTTTAAAAAAAGCACAGCTCGAAAAGAAGCAGGCAGAGAGGTGTAGAGAGGGTTGAGAGTAAAATGCCTCCAGGACAGTTCCCTTACTCATCCTTGCAAAAGAAGAAGACAAAAAGTACAGGAGCTGGAAAACCAGAATGGAGAAACGAGCTGAAGAGGGCATCTCGTGGTCTCCCACACCCATCTCCTAGCAGTTGGAAGCAGGGTTGCGTGTGGTTAGTCCGCAGGGACTTTCAAGCACAGGTCAGATCGATGTATGCCCTTAACGCAGATCAGAGCTTGACAACTCCCCTTGGCGTTGGCATTTCTGAGTGAACAGCAATTTCCCACCTCCGCACAAGTGAATAACATCAAAAGTGAAGAAGAAGTGATGTTGTAAATGAGGATCTGTAGACAATAATTAAATCAAA
This sequence comes from Scomber scombrus, assembly GCF_963691925.1. NCBI lineage: Eukaryota > Metazoa > Chordata > Actinopteri > Scombriformes > Scombridae > Scomber > Scomber scombrus. The sequence continues at coordinate 7,532,069 of NC_084984.1, forward strand.
GGTAAGAAACGCCTACAATGTGGTTTGGGAGTTCCACTTAAAAGATATAATTCTTGTTAAATGAATATCATGCCCTACTTTCATTCTGTTGTTTTTTTTTTTTTGCTTATGTCAGGAGTGTTCATCCTATTTGTTATCCATGGAGATGTTATCATTACATTATAAAGAGGTGTGAAATGCTTATGGTCAAACATATTTTTAGCAGCTTAACCCAAAAATTCCAAAGGAACCATCCGTTTGTGTGCAAATGTTGAAATGACCCAAAAAACAGAAAAGAAAGCAAGAAAAAAACACATTCTTTTCCATCTGTATTGCCAAGGCCACATCTGTTCCTCGCATTAGAGACTGCTATGACTCATATTGATGGCCTTCTCTTGTGACAAAAGGAAATCATTCACTACGCAAACATAGGAACCTCCCACTAATGTCCTGACATTGAGGTAAATGTGCTGAAATCAATAAAAGAAAAAGAAAAAAGTTTGTAGAGAATTGACCACAATCCATGCAATGACAAACACAGAACACGACTCCATCTGTCAGGAGCATTCAATCATGAAACAAGCCCTGAGCATGGTGACATTAATTTCTTCCCTACCTGATGACATTTTGGTTCGTGTACGTCTTTTTGATATCACATTGTAAAGGTTTATGACAACTGTTTTTCATGATGATCTGCAGAGGACAAATCCATTTATGACGTTTAATTTTCTTGTCATATTATATACATTAAGATACATAGTCAAAAACGCCCCCTGATTTATAAGCATTACTAGTGAGTAAGTTCATGTGTTGAAGTAAGAGGAAATTTTTTATTTTATTTTTTACTCTTTCTTACTGTCTTTAAAGCTCATAAAATGTAAGTTTTGAATGCATTTTTCTAGATTCACAATCTCAAAACTTATACTTTAAACCTTCTTGTCTTATCCGTTAGGTCTGACACCTTATCAACACTCTGAAAATACCTGCTAAACTTAAAAGACAACCACTGGGCATAAACTGAACTGCTGTTATGTGGATCAACATAACATAATCACCGTTCTATAAGGTACAAGACATAATAGGATGTCTGTAAAGGTTGACAGAACTCAGTACACCTGGTGGGAAGAAAACATGCCAGGTGGTATTTTAGGCCCAATTACCCATATGTTTGGGACAAGTGACCTTTCCACGTTGGTACACTGTCTGAATGTCCAGGTAGCAACAGCTACCAGCCATCAAAAACGGTTTATTGAAGTGTTTATTCTTAGCCTTTCCCCAAAGGTTAGAAGGAGCTCTCACACTCACTACAGATCAGCTTTCTAATGTGTGTCACAGGGTAACATAGGCCCACAATGAAATAAGAGAGAGCAGATGGCTGATGAGTTAGACTCGTAATTTCATCATTTTCTCTCTTTTTTAAAATCTTGGATAAAATATTAGTGTGCTGTCATCCACCCATCACATAGTTATGATCCTACTTTCCTTCAGTTCTAGTCCAAATGAGACTTTATAGCTGCATTTAATTCTGTCGTGGTTCATCTGGGTTTCAGAGGCAATTACCCAGCAACGGGACACTCATCCTAAATCTAAACCATGCTACTTTTCATTAAATAGCATATGGTCTCTTGTGGTCTGTAAAATACAGAGATATGAAACTACAGAGGCTGTCACACTGCAGAAGCATTACTTTCACTCATGGCATGTTGCAGAATATTTTTTGCAGGCTGTGTATGAAGAATCACCAGGAAACCATCACACAGAATTTCTTTAAATAAGGTGGAGAGACATATATTTTCAGCACCAGCTGTGGCTCAATAGACCATAATGCAAGTCAGGCACAAGACATTTGCACAGCTCTGACTAGACTTTTAACAAGAACTCACTTTTTGGCTCTTACTACCACTCGTGCCTTTGCTCTTTCTTTCTAGCACGTTCTCTGAAAGGTTGTTGAATGGCATGTTCGGAAATTATCACCTGAATTACTAAACAAGGCAAATAGCGGTAAAGTCCAAAAAAAGCTAATTAAAATACAAATCACGTGTGTTGAATGTATTAGACAAGTTGACCGTGACGGTGTGTCTGCCTGAGGCACATGCATAGAGAAACCTCATAGGGGGGTTGAACACCTGCCGTGTGCCCTCCTGGAGAAGTGCCCTTTTCTAAGGTGTTTTTTTATTTATTTTAATAAATAAATAAATTCCTATTTGAACACAGCCTGCCATGCCAAACAGATATAATTGAATCAAAATATCAAGTTGGGAGATTGGTGCTCCTGGGCGATGCCCTCTACACTCCCTACTGGTTTCCTGCCGCAGCAGCGAGCACTGTGTGGGCACCGAGCCGTTCTGTGATGAAAGAACGGCACACATGTGAATTTGCGTGCACACACATGCATGGGCACTTGAGTCAGCATGAGTCAGTCAGTGTGATGAGTTACTTTGAGGCAGACATCAGGTATGTGGGCAAAGTATAAATATGGTGTTCATTTTCATTTTATATTGATATTGATGCGCTTGAGGAATTGCTTGACACTATTTGGCAAGCAAAGTGTGTCCATGCTTGAAATATTTAGTAGCCTGAAATGTGCCAGTTAGTGAAGTTTATTGGCGAAATAAGGTGGCAAAAAAGGATTGACATAGAGACATGGTGACCTAGAATACATTTTTTAAAAAGACAATAGACATAACATTAGACAATTAGATGGTGTAGGATGTAACAAGTTGGGGGGGTATGTTGTGGATAGTGTGTGTGTGTGTATGGTAGGATGTTTTTACAAGTATGTAGTATATAATAATAATAATAGTTCAGTCAGGAACACTCTCGTCATGGATTAAACCATTTATCGCGAAGGCTCCACTCTAAAATGCTCACCGGATTAGCCAACAGCATGCTGTGCTAAAAACAGGGAGCCTAACACAAAACCCCCAATGCAGAGTGGGCTGAAAGCAAGACTATGAATTTCAGATTGACCCTTGAGCCATGATGGGACCCTCAACGAGAAAGGTGGAGGCTGGGGTGGTGGAAGGAAGCTTTGCCAGCAGCAGCAGCGTGAGCAGCGGCTATCAGCTGATTCCAAATGGGGCGTATGACTCCATGTCCTGCATGAACTAACACGTTGCTTCATTAATAATAGTAAAAATAATGATAACAATGACTATGGTAATGGAGACTATATACTGATCAACAACCACAACCAGAGCAACTGAGGGGCAGGCAGGACACCTCCCGGCCCAGCCCTCTGGATGCAATGCAATGCAGCCAGGAACCCAAGCAGGACTCGGCTGGGGCAGTCCAATTAGTGTTGATACCTTTTGCTAGTAATGTGGGAATGAGTGGAATATGATCGAGTGTCCTATCCACTGTGAAGTGACACTGTGTGCCGGGAAGGGAGGTAGGTAGAAGAGAGTCGAGAGAGTGATTGCACCTGAGATGATGAAAGCCAGTGACTGCACCTAGGGTCTTAGGGTAATGGAGTAGTATTGAGAGGATAGAGTGAGCAGGCACTCGTGTCTCTGGGGAACGCAGCCTGTTGAACATTATGGGGCAGAAGCCTAGCCGAGTTTTTAGTATTTTGTGGTTGCCATTCGCATGTGGTTTAGGGCTGCCGACAGCAAAGATAGGTGGCGGGGTGTAGGATAAAGTTCCTGTGTGAGGTAGCACTGAGGTAGTGGTAGCAGGGATGTGGGAGTGCCTTTGACCGCTCTCCAGCCTGTTGACAAGGCATTCCTGCTGCATGTGGACATGCATCACTGCGTTGGACTGGCAGTCGCCCCCAGGGGAGACTACAACTGCAGCTGGACAGCACCAAAGCGCAGACCCCAAGGGAGGGTCTTAAATCCCAGGAAAGTTAAGACTTAATCACTTGGACTTGTTTGTCTTTGTCTATGTCGCGAGTGATTCAGTGTTAAATGTAATTGATTTTAAAAGAGCAGCTTAAAGATGTAGCACCTGGGTGGGCAAAGCAGCTGGGGGAGCTAGACAGATCCCCAGGTGCTGCTGCATATGTGCCCTGATAAGATGTTTAAGTTTACAGTGGACAGTGATTTTGCTTGCGGTGCAATATTATGTGTTGCCCTGAGGGCATGTAAATCTATGCGTGTTATAGTGCAGTGTTAAGTAGCAGTGCATAAGGGGGTGTAATTTCTCTGTGGGAAGGTCTAGACCTATAACTATTAGTAGAAGGAGTAGAAGTAGTTTTAAATATTATATGAACTGTATACAGGTACACAAGTATCACAGGCAAACTATCTACATTTTAATATCCCTTTCATAGTGTTGCAAAAATAGTCGTTCCAGGCATATATGTATTTCATTATTTGCAAAAATCGTCTTTTATGAATTTGGGCCTCTGCCCCTCAACTTCCTCTGCCTGTCTCTGGTCTGCCCTTAAGTCAAAATGTGTTCAAAATTTGATAAAGATTGATGTGCTATAATGAGACAATCACATGAACTGTCTAGATCAATGTATTTAAAAAAAAACCTAAAAATACGGTTGGAAAGTCTCTCCTCCACAAGTTATGTTTCACAGTTACAGCCTCATGTTAGCTTGCATATGAATGATCTCCATGAGTCCCCCCCCCTAGTTTAGGTACTAGAATCTGTATCAGCAGAGAAAGAGTCACATTGGTGCATCCCTCTGTGTAAGAATGTAAGAAGGTGAAACTTTGAAATGAGCATAGCAAAACAGAAAACTGCCTATTGCATAAATCACTTTCAGCAACAATGAAAGGAGCCTCAGGCTTGTAATCATTAGGGCATGAGACTTCACCCAATCCCAGGCTAGTTAGGAGCCTATAGCCTAGATTCAGCCTGATAGATCTTTATTTCCTGTTCTCAATTAAAATATATGAAAATCAAGGAGAAACAAGTCTTGACAAGGGTATAAGAATTTATTTTTCTAAGCAATTCATATCCTTTAAAATCGTTTCATACAATGGACTGAATGTTTGTGTTCTCAAAGTTTAAGGTCCAAGTACTCTAACAACAGGCCTTCATTTGAAATTCACTTGATCACTGTTCTTTAACACTGCAGTCATCTTTCACTTTTCCGGTGCATTCATGAAGGTTTTTGCTCTTGTGTGTTAGCCATCAAGCACTAGAGGGGAGAGAGCCCTCTTGATCAAAGCCAGCCACCTTTACTGAGTCCTCATTTTTGCAAGAATGAGAAAGGTTCACTGGGACAAGAATCAGAGAAGTTGGAGATTGGGGAGGTACTGTAAGGGTACCAGACTCCCACAGCCCCAGCCCTCATTTCAGAAGCACTGGCTAAAGGTTAATGCTCCACTACCTGCAGAGAAGAGGGAGGTTAGAAAATAGAGCAGGGGGATCAAAGCTTTTAGGCATGCATTTCAGTGAATTTAAAATTCATATACTGTGTGTCTGGGAAATTGTATCTGATGTGACAAGGCTAGATCTGGCAGGAGAAGCACAAAAGAAGATGAGCACTGAGGCACACTGTCTCATAATCATCTCATAAATGCCAAAGCATTCACATGCTGTGCCTTCACCCTCACGTCTCTCCTGGACATGTAAGCATTCTGTTTAAAAAGAAATGTGTTTTCCAAGCATCACATTATATCTTAATAATGAACAAACTGTAAAAGTTGTATTATAACTCAAAGTTTATTATCTAAATTAGATAGATGGTGTAATATTAAATAAAAGATCATTTATTAACAATGCAGCTCAGGGATACCGATATAAGAGGACCAGCAGATTGGATTCTCCTTTTATTATTGTACTAAATGAATATTATTCATCATAAATACACTTGCATGCTGTTTAGGGTTTGGAGGAAATATAAAATGTAGTTAATTTCACAAATAAGGTGAATTTTCTTGATGTCCGTATGAAATATCTTTATATAACAAACTTTTCATAAGAAGCTAACAAAGTTCAAAAGTATCTCATGTGGATGTATTTTCTGTTTCCCTTTACCCTACTAGTCATTCCTCACCTGCCCACTTGTAGCCCCTGTTCTGTTTTCCCACCCTGTCAGTCTTCGGATGCAGCCACCTGCTTGTACACCTGTTCCTCACCTCTATATTAGGTCCTTATTAGCTATTGCTGCTTTAGTTGCTGGCAGCATCCTGTTTGCCTGATGCTGTCTGCCCAATAGACTGACTGACTGTACGCCTGTCATTTTCCAACTAAATTCCCTCTAAACTCTCTTGTGTCTTCCCTCTGGTTTGCTTGGTTTGCCAAACATATTATTGTCCCATCACATTTTTTGGCTGGACCGCAACAGCCAGCCCTATAAACCCTAACTGACTGACTGATTGACTGAGTGATGAAGTAACATCAAGTCCCAGAATGCATTTTGCACCAACTGGCAGCAATCACCAATGGCAAAGATTTTGAGCCAGGCCAAAATCTGTTGTAAATTTCACTGGAGGAATGTTAGTATGTCACTTTATTAAGTTTTAATAATTTTTCAGGTGAGAAAGTAACAATTTAGATTCCCAATATGTGATCAGTTTATACAGATAACAACTTTTTGGAAATTTACTCCAATCCCTCCTGTGATGTGAGGAGCTTTCGGCACACTGCCTGGGGGCTCGGTCACCACGTGTCGCTAATGCCTGTATTGATTGTTTCAAATTAAAAGCCCCTCTAGCATCTCACAAAGCCACTTGTTTGCTTACAACAATGCCCTAAAAAAACTGACTTGGCCACAAGAGTATCAGTGTACGTATCAACTTGTGTCCATGATAATCATTTCTCCTTTCCTCAATACAAAACCTGACACTGAAAAAAACAAGCGCTGGTTAGACTCAGCGGTGTCCCCTTCCCCAAAATCGCTGTGGTCAATCGCAGTTACCGCACCCACCTAACTGCTTCCACAACATTTATGCAGAACTTGATAAGATGCTGCATTAATTAGGCAGATTGGAACATAGCCTGCTGTCTTGACTGGGCCATGAGAACCAGGTCATCTAAATAAAAGAAGACCAAACTCCCTCCTTTGGTGTAGCAGCTGAGCAGCTCTGAGAACCAGCGGAGCCTAATGGATTCATACAGATGTTGTCCCTTCAATGATAATGTGCAGGGACTTGTGCTCTGTTAGCTTTCTAAAAAATATTATGAAACAATAAGAATTGGAGTTATTTAATAGCATGCTCTCAGTCCAACTGATAGGGGGACACTTCAATACTAAAGCCAGAAAAAGCATATTGTTCATTCTGTTTACAGAGCAGCTCCTTCATTCCTGATAAAACTGTCAAAACACAATTGGAGGTGTGATAAAAAGAATGCCTAATGACATCCTCGCCTATGCTTTGTGCTGCTTGTAATCAATGCAATCCCTGCGATGCACAAGCACAGCACTGTCCTCAATTGAGGTGAATCAAGGAAAGATCCAGTCGGTTCAGAGTCAGCTGAAGGCTGCAGCGGACCACTGAGAAATGAGCTTTGCTGTTTGACTTGCCAGCAGCTCTTTCCCCGAGCCAGATTTTAAGATGACAACAGGTTTGCAGTTTTGCATCCATTATTGCCACCTGTACTAAAAAACATCAGCATGAGTCACAGAGAGAACAAGCAGAGAGCACAAGGACATTTCCGACGAGTTGTCTATAATTTATACGGTGATGCATAATTTTGTCAGTGCTAATAAAATAGCAAAGTGTTATTTACCATTTATTGCCCTGGCATACAGTAACTTAATGATGTGCTAAATGTTTTGGCAGTTATTGTTTGAGAAAAACGACTATGATAAATATTTTATTATATTTTTCGTTATATTCACAATGTGTTGTTATATTCTGCCTGTTTCAGTTACATTTTCATGACACACCTATTAATTCTGAAATAATATGACACACTTAGACCACTTTTTCAAGGTGAACAAAACTGGATAAGACCAAGTACAATGGTACATTTTTCTACAAGGTAGCCATTACATACCCATCCTGCATCGTCCTTGACAGTTCTTGTAGAATGATTTGATGGAGTAAGACATCCAACTTTAAATAAATGATCGGACTCAGTAATGTATGAATGGTTTGTATTCTATTTGTATTCATGGTGTCCTACAGCTTTGTCTCTTCTTTTTTGCTGTTGTACTACAGTAACACACTGCATACAATTGCAACTACAATGCTATTTTAAAATCATTTGCAAGGTATTTGCAAGCCATCAAGGATAATGACACAAGGAGAAAAGAGGAGAAATTAATGTAACACATCAAACCTACATAACTACAAGCTGTCAGTAATTCTGAGGATTCATATTTTCATGCAGCCAATCACATTCTGTCTCCCCATGTGTAATGTGCTTCTCATACAATTTCGCCTGAAAGTTAGTTACAAGCTGAAATGCATTTCATCATCTGTTCAGTCAAAATTCACAACTGCCTGGTTTCAATATCAACTGTGTCCAAAACTTTTCAACTATTGAAAATGTAGCTTTGAGTAATCTTGCAGCATATTGTCTTGTTATATTAGGAAAAATAAAACAGGTGTAACTTATAACATTAACAATGGAACCATTACATTGAGGAGTGTCAGTAAAAGATGGAAGTAAGTCAGCATGCACAATACAAGGGTCCTGTATCTAGTTACACCGTAATGTTATTGGCTATGCCTTACTATACAACCTGAGGTGCATTATAGCCACTCCCTTTGCTAGACAAGAGGTCATCCTGATTTGCATATGGCTCAGGGAAAAACCATGACATATATAATCAGATTTGTAGAGTGGATCTGGCTAACAGACATGCATGTATACTGTAAGTCTCAATAAAATTCTAATCAATAACATCTGGATTTCTGCATATGAGGCTATTAAATAACAGCTGTAAAGGTCTCAATATGCTGGGCTTAGTCTTCTATGATAATAAACTGAATATATTAGGGTTTTGGATTATTTATCTGAAAAATCAAGACATTTTAGGATACCACCATGGGCTCTATGAACATTTTTTAACTTTCTTTTTACTTTATTCTCTGACATATTATAGACTAAACCATTTATATATGACAATAAGAATAATTGTAATTGTTTATCTACTGTACAATTAAAGCTACAACGGAACTCAACAGAAAGGTCAAATAAGTATTTGGTGGATAACTGTATAACTAATCTAATAGCTATTACAATAGTCAAAAAGTTGACCATTTATACAAATGCATAAAATAAATGATGTGTCTAAAACTAATATAAATAGTGTGCATGGTGTATTCAATTCTCTGACAGAGCAGCTGTCTCAAACTCTGTGAAAAGTAGAAATAAAGAGTAAGCAATGAACCGTAGAGCAAGCAGACATCAGGGCTCCTGCTACAAAAAGACACCCAGCTCAGACCATTGACACATTAAAAGAGAAGCTCTGAAGGACCATTGTATAAGAGGTGAGCAATATGTCACAGGTATTGAATATGTGAATAAAGGAATGACAAACAGGAAGACAATGAGTACATAAACAGTTCGGTGTCCACTTGAGTATTGCAGATGTTCATTTTGTAAAAAAATAAAATAAATTGCAGACTCAGAAACTCAACATTGCACAGGTGCACACATGCCCAACAAACACAACTATCTGGCACATATTGCATTTACTTGATGATAACAGATACACAGTGTGCAGTGAGCAAGGAACTAAAGCTACTCTTACACGTGAAACAGCTTTCAAAGAAGAGAAGAATGAGAGTAAGAGACATGAATTAAGATGAGTTGACGATAATATAGGATGGAAAGGAAATAAACGAACGGATGCAGACAAATCAATAGCACCTACAACCACAATTAGACCACATGAGGTCTCTTAGCCTCCACAGAGTACACTTGAGAGAATCAACAAATCACATTTATAAACACATGCACACGCACACACACACACACACACGCACGCAAAGTTAGAAACCCACAAATATAAATAAATCTAAATGGTATTTTGGCTACAGGGTAGCGTGGCAATGGGCTGTGGCAGGTATAGACATACAGACTGCTACAATATTTAGTTCCCAGCATTTCGCACAGTAATATATCTTCCATCAATAATGAATCAAATATAAAGCATAAAATGGAGAAAGCCTGTACATGTCCTTATATTTTTATCCTGCACTGCCTTGACACTAAGAACAAGGTAGCCTTGTAAAATGTGCATTTCTGTCACTCCTTTTCCTCCTCTCTTCAGGAGCTGGTTGTCACAATCTCAGCTGGTAGCAGGAAGGTAGACTTCTCCCGCTATCAAAATAGCATAGTAATATAGGCTCTATTTCCCAGAAGGAGCTAATGGGTTGCTGTAATAAAATGACACAGTAGGAAGAACAATGGACATGCAAAAACTGTGCCTATATCCGTCATGGTGAAAAGAGACAGGTGGAAATAATATGAAATGAGGCATGGACGTCAAAGCAGTGCTTCTCACAGGCACAATGGAACCAGAGATTCCAAATGTGTATTATATTATGCTAGAAGCAGAAGCGGCAAATGGCAAAGTGGGAAATTATTTGACAGTGATAAGCTTTGGGCCTTGCCACTGGAAGGGAAAGCCATTTTGTCTTGATGGGTATATTTGTCACTATGATCACAATGCCATAGCATATCCATGTATATTGTGTGTAAATATTAGTGAAAAATGGCTTTGCTAAAAAAAAAAATCCGGCAAAACAAAATAATAAACAAAATGAAAGGTCTACAATTTCATTTTAGGTCCATCTGCAAGCGTAACAAACCCAAAGACAGAAGTACCAGAGTGAAAATAATTAAATACTGAAACAAGACCATGGTGCATCCTTTAAGGAGCAATAAATGAGCTCATAAAATTTCATGATGGAACAGACAATTATTTTTTTAGATCTGTTGGTTAGACAAAAGTGTCAAAGATAGACCAGTGGACTCACAAAGGGCTTGAACTAACTAATTAATAATCTCGATTAATCAAAACACTATGATATTCTGTTTCAACTATAAAGGACTAGAAAATAGTTAAGAAGCTACAACAAGAGAATTTTAGATTTTTTTTTTCTGTTAATCGACTTATTGCTTGATCAACTTAACATTGAATGGTATTGCTATTCTTAGACTCACCAAAACAAAACAAGAAAACACTTTAAAAATAATTATTTGCCATGTCAATAGTTGTTTATTGTTATTAAAGAGCACCCTGTGTATCCTGTGTTGCGTGGTACAGAAAGCAGAGATAAATGCCTTGAGCCTTTCTCATGTGTCAGTCCTTGCTCTGAGTCATACAAAAGCGATCATACATCAGCAGCAGGTGGACTAAGAAACTACTACAGAAATCACTGACAGGAAGGAACAACAGAATATAATCAGAATATAACGCAGTCGCTTAAATCTGTGGTGCATCACATCCACCGAGGCGACATTGACCAGTAATCCAAAGCCGAATATTCAAAGAACTTGGTAAGCGATATCTACGGCTATTGATTAAATTAAAGCAGTCACATTACATTATGGACTACCTGACTCTACCCCATCTATAGAAATGCTGGAGCATAAGAATGAACAAAATCCCTTTGAGATGGGTCATAACATCCCGAGTTTATGTTCTGCCTTGGGAGTGTTCTCCATTAGCCTTGAAAAACAAGCCTGCTGTTCCTGTAGGTTATCGTACACCTTGTAGGTCAGCAAAGGGGGAGCTGAATGTCAGCAGCATATTTCCTCAGTGTGTGATGGCTACAACAAACACTGATCCAACAAAGAAAAATGTACGCACATACACTAACATCCAAATATACGGTGTACTTTAAGTTAAAAAATGTGGGAAAGCAGTCTTGGGATAAAATATGTTTGCTAAGCATTGGATAGTTGAATAGTTAATTATTTATTAGATCAGTGTACTGTCAAAAACATAATAATGTGATGGTAAATACAAAGGGCCAAATCCACAAAGAAGAGATTGCTGTTGCTAATAACACTGTGAATTGCGCAGTATTTGCACCATTTTAAGATCCTACCCACAAAAGACTTAGCAATAATGATATGATGGTGCAAACATGACCATATAGTTTTGCAGCTGAGAACAATTTACTGTTGTTTTGTGTCTTTTTGAGTAAGCAGAGCGGTTTCCAGTGTTTCAGGCTTTCCTCCACATTTCAGCACACAGGTTGATCCATAATGAAAACTGCAGAGAGCAGATAAGCCTCACACTGTGGAAATTAACACAGGTGCACATACAATCACTGTCCACAATCACGAACCAACTTTCATGTATTTTGCTTCTTTTATATCTCTAGTATTTCACATCTATAATATAATCCACCGAAATGTCAAATGTCAGAATACAGCTATTATTGCAACTCATGCAGATCTGAAATTTGTTATATTAATGTTTGAAACGTAAAATAATGCTGTTGAGGTGTCACTGAATGTATCCAGGATGTCACAGAATCATCAGTACTGACGTTCTGTTGGTTGCTCACAGCTGGTTGTGTCACAGCTGGGTGCAGCATCACACAGCTGCTGAAACGATAAGAGCGTCTCCAAACTGAGAAACAGACTGTGCGCATTTACGCACGCGGCACAGCAGCGGTGACTTCATTAACACCGGCTCCATCAGGATCTGAAGTTAATTAATGTTCTGTGGTCTGCCACACATCTACACAGGTTAACTATTACACTGAGATTACAGGTGTATATGGTAGGATTGTTATGTTGTGTTGTTATAAAGCAGCCCTTATGGATAAATCCTGAGCTCCATCAGCGCCGTCAGGACACTCTATTTTTAAGTAGCTGAAAGTCGGAGATAAGCCTCCCTACCTTTTTCTTCTCTGTCATTTTGAGTTTGATTGTTGGCATTCAATGGCTGAGTCTGGGGACACCTGCGTTATTGACTGACTATGGATCAGGACCACTCCAGCCAGTAGGCTATTAGGAGAGCCAGCAGTTCAGGCTCCTGCCCTCCCGTTCCTTAATTGGTCCCTTCAGAAGCCAGGCGCACCAACTTCACAATCACAATGGAAGATTATGCTGAAGAGAAAAAGAGGATCCCTGTGTGCAAGCTGCATACCATCGATTAGCTCACTTCAGTTTCTCCTTCACATTATTTTATCTCACTTCTTTTTACCTATAGACTACAATCAGCTGGGGTGGGCTTTGAGTAAACCATACAAGTCGAGATAAAGAGGAGTAGACAAAGGAGAAAATGGGTGGAACAAATGGGAGATGACTCAGGACTGCCTACTGGGTAATTGGGTTTTATCCTCTTATTTTATCAAGCCTTGTTTTGGATTACAGCTATACAACACAGGAAAAGAGAAGGATACCTAGACATTAGCTGATCTCAAAATAACAGATTAGAAGTGGGAAAATGAGACCGTTGTTACAGTCTCATTACGATACTCCACAGAAGAAAAACTTCGCCATTTTCACTGGAAAATGCAGAGGCTTTTCACTCTAACTGAATGTGGTATCAGGGTATTCCAGACAGTCAGTAAACTCAATGCACAGAAAAATGTCAACACACGATGCTGCTGCACAATAGCTTGTCTTTCTATTTCTACTTCTAATTCAAGGCATGTTCATTTCAACCTGACATTTCAATTTCAGATGCTTCTACAATTCGGTGCTTTGAATATGGGTCTTGTCAGTACAGGCTCTGGTTGGAGACCACGACAGGATGACAATTGCAAGAGTCATACTGCAGAAATACTGTAGATACATAACCTTCCGATACGCTGTGTCTCGCACCTGTTTCTTATATGGCTTTTGACAATAAAGTGGCGGTTACAAAAGCCATTTATGGCAAACAACAAGAGACCAGATCACTCAGTATAAAGGCTTGCTGAATACATTCCAACTACATTTGATGTGGATGACATATGTATGTGAAAAATGTTTACTCCCTTTATTCAATATCTTTCTTATTTCCAGTAACCAGTTACAAAAGCTGTCCCATTTTAAACCAAACTCTGAATCAACATGTACCATTCTCGTGTTAATCAAATGAGATTCCTTTGAAAGAACATTTACTCAGCATTTCAAGAAGAAATGTGTTTATTCCTCTAAGCTTGTCAAATGAGCAAAGCAGTTTAAATATGGAACAGGGTGCACCAGCATGATGTCTGCCTAACACCAAGCTGTGTCATGGAGTTGTTTCAGAATTGAGTGCAATGTTTCAGCGTTGCTTGCAATAGAGGAATATGTCACACAGTGTGACAGTGTGGTTGTTTATTTTGCTCTTTCAGATGACAGTGGAGTTCTATGGCATGGCTGCACAAGCTATTCTAGCTGTGGCTACATGGATATACTTGTCACTAAGATAAATTAATTGTTGGTTTTATTCTCTGCAGAGAAAATGTTCTTCCTCTCACAAACCTAAAGTAACACCAGCAGTCTTTCTTCAACTCCTAAATAATACATACAGTATACACATATAAGAGCCCTGTCTCTGTAGAGGCTGCATTGTCTCCAGCTCGGTGGTTGAGTTGGTCCAAAACAGCAAAGAAATGAAATGAAGCAGAAATAGGCAATGCTATTTATTGATTCTGCTGTCTGTGAGGTGAAACAAAAGAAGTCTTTAAATGAATGTACCCACATCGATGCGCAGAATAGATGTTATCTGTCTTAATGACAAAGGGGAGTCCTTGGCTGAAGGGGAACCTCATCAAAGTTACACATGCATAACCTTGCAATGGAGCTCAGAGAGCGGAGGAAAATACACAACTTTATGTATGAAGTTAAATTTAACTAGCAAGAGGAAAAGACCTTCAACACATCTCAGGAATCAGGTAAATAAAAATGATCCTTTTTTTATGTGGTTTCACATTTGGTTTAAAATATGTAATTTATTCTCATTAGAATCTCAATCAGTGAAGCAAGAAGAATTTTTTGATTCACATTCAGATTCATATTAAACAAATGGGACCAATGCAGCCACAAATACACCCAGAAGAAAGTGAAATATTTACTGATTCACATGTTTTTGGACAGAGTCATTTATTATAGGTGCAAATGAAAATAATGATGTGCTCAAAAGCATAACCAGCCAAAACAGGATGAGCTGAACATACTTCAAGAAGCATGACTCCTGTTAAGAGCTAGGCATAAAAATAACAACAACACACTAGTGTTATGAACCCTGGTCTGAGCAAGTGGACAGAGTTGAGGGAGGGCTGGAGTCAGATGGAGCTGGAGTGTTAAAAATAGGAGAGAAAGTCTGCAGTTCCAAGTAAAGAGTGACACTCTGCTATTGAGCAGGCCAGGAGGGTAAAGAGCTGGAACAGGCCAAGGAAGCAAGGGAGAGCTGACCAGTGTTGGCTGATCACGGCTGGAAGGGTCTAAGAGGGGATGGAGGGAGGCCAGCAAAGGGGACAACAAAGCAGTGAAAGACGGAGATGAGCTGCACAGACTGCTTAGTGAATGTTGAACTTGTGATTATTGAACGCTGTGTGCTTTTATCAAACGAATCATGTTTTTCTCTGCTGAACAAACACAAAAACAAAGAGACAGCAAAGGTAAATAGTTAGAGACAATAGGTGCAAACACAGATGTGCCTCCTCTTGTTCGATGGAGTTTATTCTTTCTGCTCAGCAAGCAGAGAGTTATTCTACCCTAAAGCACTAAAATGTTCTTATCAAAGCTCTCTCCAAGGGACATACGGCAAATGAAATGCCTAAAGCAGAGTGAAATCATGTATTGAAGGCGAGATAGAGGCAGTTAAGTAGTGTACGTGTTCAGTGGGAAAATTGTATATAAATATGTTTTGTCACAATTAATTAAAATGCAATTTAAGTATGAAGTAAGTCATTAACAAGAAGTGAAAATACAGGTTTATGCACAAGGGTGCAGCAGCCTCATTAACCTCTACAGTATTTTGTTCATTTGTTTTATTCATTCATTTTATTCTATTTGGTTTTTAGAAAATCACAATGATTCCCTGATGATATTTGTATTTAAGGATTTTTTTGCTTGCCAACATTTTCTACTGCACCCATTTCAGTGGCAAAATAGCAATTTCTCACTAATATTAAACATACTTTTTTGTTAGATACAACTTAATGTCTATATTTTTATGTGATTATTATCACTTTGAAATGAGATCCTGCTTACTGCCAAAGATACTTTTCTGATACTACTTTACCTCCTAGGGGGAAAAAAAAGTCATCTCTAAATCCAACATATATTGGGTTTAATAAGAATCTCTCTTCTCTTGAGGGATGAAGCTATGCAAAAATTACCAATTAGTTGCAGTTTATATATGGGGTTACTTGCTATTTTTGTCAACGTCACAATTAGTTTTGCCTTTGATATTTGTTTTTTATACACTCATGAAATCTGGATTAGAGAAAATGCATTGGTCTTTAATATAGTCTGTTTGCCCCAAGTTCACTTTGGTACAAAGTATATAAGTCATCATTTTTGCCATCTCTGAGATCAACTTTGAGTTTGATGTGTTATAGATTTGCACTTCTTAAGGACAAATGCTGTTGTGCTTCTGAATAGTCCCTCTTTGTCTGCAGGACAGAACATTACTTCTGAAATAAACAGAAGGCATCTTCAAAGGCCAGTGGGATTCCACTTGGTGTTTCGTTTTACGAATGACAGAGCTTTGTTGGTTTTACAGCATATAGAATACACATGACCACAGAGAGGTAGGTTTCATACGCCAAGAAGGACTCTTAAACCCCATCTTGCATCTCTGACACTCACAAAAGCACCAAATGGCCTTTGAGGACAGACATGGCATGAAATATAGACAGGGTGGTTGTTTTCTGTAGCTTGGGATGTCATCTGATTTTTCTGCTGGAGAGAGAGGAAAAGCAATCCTCACTGGAATTCACAAAAGGATATAAGGAAAGTGGATAAACAGCCCCAATAGCTTCCTAACAATTAACCAGTCTTTCAACAGATACTGCATTCATGAGACAGAAACAGGACAAAACCAAAACAAAAGCTAGAGCCGGAGCATTAAATGGGATCACAGCTTATATTGAAATGCCACCAATTTGGAGGTTGCACGCATTCAAACAAACAGTGTTTGTGCCTGTGGTTGCACAGTCCTGTGTTAGCTTTCACTAAACATTTATCATCACACCTTACTGGTCTCATCCCATCAAGAGTAGGACAATGTCACAGTTGACATGGTTGATGACTACTGTTTATGCGGACCTGATAGCATATGTTTCATAGAGAGCTGCAAGTAAAGATGATTTTATTTATCGATTAATCTGTCAATTATTTTCTTGTCATTTGGTCTCTAAAATGTGAAAACATATTGCAAAATGTCGATCATAGTTTCTCAAATTCCAAGATTCAACCTAAGATGTCTTGTTTTATCCTGACATGTTGTCCATAACCCACATAGAATTTGTTTTTTACTTTCATATAGGAGTACTAACAACGTTGAACCCAGGGAAGCTAATCACACCATTATTAAGAGTAATCAAAACCCATGAAATAGCCCCAAATCCATTGCTAGGCCAAGCACCAGAAGAAATATTGATAACACCACACCTGATTAGCCAGACCCTGTTCTGATGGTGGAATCTATGAGCATGTGAGAATAGCTAAGACTGAAAATCTAACTAAGGCTGACACATCTGTTAGGGAGCTAACAGAAGTGTTGCCAGTTATCCTCTTTACACATCCAAGTAATGTGAGGATTATTATCCACACTGGGTATTTTGACATTCTGCAAAGGAAAACTGGCTCTGAGATCCTGAAAAAAATATTTTTCCCTGCTACAGGAAAAACTGTCAGTCGCAACATGTATTCATCTCAAACCCCATTCCAACTTTTGGGAAAGGAATCAAATCTTTTAGCAGACTCCTTGGCCTGAATATATGGCTGACATCTGCGTGCCTCACCCATGGGATAAAGTTTATTGACAATTTCAATATCTTTGGAGCGGTAAAGGCCACTTTAAACCAGATGGGGTTCATCCAAATATCACTGGATCCAGACTATTTGGTGTCAACCTATGCTCTTGGGGTGCCATACCCAAACAAGCATGTGTGCATAAACACGGAGGACAGTGCACACAAGCAGACCACCTATATCTCACCACCCTCACCCAACTCTCTGCTCCACATTACCAAAAGCATCCAGGGAATGACTTGACTGAGTGTCACACAAATGCTGCATTTCACTATCAGAATTTGATCGATTGGTTCGATAACATTTGGAAAGTCTAGAGAGCTGCACAATTAAATTATTTTATCCCAATTCAAGTTAACAGAGAGCTAACCGTAAGTTAGGCGGCTTAGCTCATGCAAGTTTCTAGTGCCCATGCTTTGCTTTGAGAGCAAACACAGAATGCATTCATCCGGCCAGCACAGGAAAGTCAAACCTGACACTAGATTTAAAAACTCAGTATGCAGTGAAATACAGAGAGATTTATCTGGCAGTGATAGGCTTAATCAGCGTTGTGTGAGCTTGTTTGGCAAAGGCTTCAATGTAACGGACGTTCATTTATATGTAAAAGTTCCACACTGCAGGTTTAAACAGCCGGCGGCATAGTCAAACACATCATAACAATCACAGACCATCTGGTACCTGTCTTAGTAATCTTAAATTTGTCAACATTCAGCCACAGTCTCCTTTCCTGTCACAGAAACCCTACAACTGAAACAAATCCTTTTTGGTTAATGATCTGATAATTGAGAAGAATTTGCATTGTATGTTTTTAGTTGAGAACTGTCTAAACAGCAAAACCAGTGTAGCAACACTGATAAAGGCTTGTCCTCCAAACTGTAATTTTCATCAGTCAGTGAGACAAAACAGGAAACAGAGGGATTTCAGCCATTTTCTCTACACAGTTTATGTGTAATGTGACCTGGGTAAATTTAGATCATTTGAATATCATGCCCTTGAGCTCAAAGCAGAATTAGTTGTCATCATTACATCTTTAAGCCACCAAGACATCAATCCATCTATTTCTATGGGAATTCTCAGAGCTGATCTCACTTGGTATCACTAGATATAATAAAGTAATTTAAATGGAGACCTAAATATTCATATTAATATAAAGAATGACTCCAAAGCTATGGAGTTCGTGAATTTACTGGACAGCTTTGAATTCACCCAACATTCAAATGAAACCACTAACATCAACAGGGTTAAACACTCATATGTTTCAGTATTCAAATTCCATATTTCTGACCACCATTGTGTGTTTTTTGATGCCAACCTAATCTTAAAAGACTAAAAGGGAAGTTTTGGTTCAAAAGAGATTCCTAGCTTGCAAGGCTGATGCAAATTTTCCCAGTTTTCAATATGTATTCAAATCTGAAAATTCAAACTTTGGTCTTAGTATGTATGTGTTAGCGTCAAAATGTCACTGAGTAGTGGACCAGCTCTTTACCCTCCCAAGAATACTTGAAGGGTGATGTGAGTTCACACATCCAGTCTACATGTGCTTTATGGATTTGAAGAAGGTGTATGACCGTGTCCCCCGAGGCACCTTGTGTGTGGAGCAGCAGCAGTATGGGGTAGCGGGACAGCAATGAAAGCTATGTTCATGATTTGGCAGTAGGTGAGACTCGTTCTAATTGGGTGTTGGGCTTAAGCAGTGTTGCCCCTTTCCAATGATTACGTTTGTGATTTTCATGGCACAGCTGGAGGGAGAGTTTGGGGACCTCAGCGTTGCTTCTCTACTTTTTGCAGATGATGTGATTCTGTTGCCTTCAACACACTGTGATATCTAACAGGCACTGAGACAGATTGAATCAGCCAGAAAGAGAGTCAGCCCCTCCAAATATGAGGCCATTGTTCTCTGCTCCCTCTGGATTGGGAGTGAATCGCTGCCCCAAGTGAAGGAGTTCAAATATCTCTCGGTGTTATTAATAAGTGAGGGTCAGGTGGACGATGAATTTGACAGATAGATTGGTACAGCATCAGCAGTAATGCATATGTACCAGACCACTGTGGTGCAGAAAGAGCTGAACGAAAAGGCAAAACTCTTAGTTTACTAGCCGGTCTACGTTCCGACCCTCACCTATGGTCACAAGCTCTGGGTAGAGATTTAAAGAATGAGGTCACGGACAGAAGCAGTCAAAATAAGTTTCTTCTGGAGATCATCCGGGCTTAGCCTTAGAGATAGGGCGAGGGCCTCGGACATCTGGAGGGGGCTCACAGTGGAGTTGCTGCTGTATTTGTAAAGGAGCCAGATGAGGTGTTTTGGGCACCTTGGCACTCTTGGTGTTATCTTAGATTTAGATCTAAGCTTCAGGTCCAACATTAACAAGGTGATGAAAACACAATTTTTCCACCTCAAATCAAAAAGATAATGAAAAACTGATTCACACCTTCTTTTCCACTTTATTACTGTAATGCACTTACATTACCCCCCCCCCCCCCCCCCCAAAAAAAAAAAAACACACACACTGAAAGACTTCAGCTCATTCAACACTGCTCAGCTATTAACCAGAACTAAGAGGAGAGAGCCCATCAGTCCAGTTTCAGCTGCTCTGCACTGGCTTCCTGTAACATTTAGAATATATTTTAAGGTCTTCCTCCTTATATACAAAGCCCTTACTGGGCTAAGACCAAGCTATATTGCTATCTCCCTTGTTCACCATTTGCCTTCAAGAACACTGCAATCATCTGCTGCTGGTTTATCGGAGGTTCACAGCAACAACTGAAAGATGCAGCCTTTGTCAATTACGCCCCAAAGCTATGGAACATACGTATCTGTTCACTTTAGCCTTTAACTAGCTCAGACTTTCCTGATACATGCCTGAAATTCTTTTTTGAACAATGTTTCACACTTTGGCACTGTCCCACTTCTTTTAAAATGTAGTATTTCATCTAATTTTATGCATTATATGTATTCTAATACCATCTTTATTCTTTTATCTTATTATTATTATCAAGTGGGTTTTAGTTTCCATCTTATGTTACGTTAATTATGGCATTCTCTTCCTTTTTTGTTATGTTAAGCACTTGTGCATGTAATTTCTTTACTGTTGCCCTTTGGGCTGCATTTCTTGTATGAAACAGGCTATACAAATACAGTTTATTATATTGTTATCATCATTATTGTGAAATATTATTGAGAAAATAATTAGCAGATCGATCAATAATGAAAATAATGGGTTCCCAACCCAACCCAACTGTAATTACACATTCACATTTAATGGATTCATTTTTGTTACGCATTTCCAATAAATGTCACATCAATTTTGTCATTTTGTCTATACTCAAGGTAATTTTTAGGATGTGATGTTGCCATTCACAAAATGATCCTTTGTGAGTAAACACAAACAAGTAAAGAAAAATGTTATTGCTGATTTCTACATGTGTTGTTTGTGATTTACTTTCATCATATTTTCATCACCTGACACCTAAACTGGTGCATAAACACATTCACTGCATGTCAAAAAATTGTAGCACACACACCAACCACACCACACACACACAGACAAACAGTGAACCTCTACTTTGATCCAAAGCCATTAAATATGTATTTGTTTTTGATTACTCTTGAAATTAATTCATCAGGGAGTGTAGTGACAGGTGCTCCCTGTAACTGACAAACTGCTGTGGCAGTTACTGATAACATGAGATACTTAAGTATTCTACATAGTAACCCTCCTATCTGTCTTTCTCTGTCTCCCTCTGCTTTTTCCTTCCTAACATGCCCCGCTCCCTCGTTCTGCCTCTCCAAGCTTAACTCTCCTTTCTCCTTCAGTCATCTGAGTTGAGAAATGATACCAGAACCAAAACATTTGTCACGGCAGCAATCCACTGAAGCTAAATTACACCGAAAGGAATAGCGAGGGAGGAGTGGACAACAAGAAAGGATGAAGGGACGGTGTATTTATGAAATAAAAGCGCTTTAGAGGAAACAAAAGTGCTACACAGAGTAAGAGAGGTGTGTGGGGGGAGTGTTTGGCATTGAAGTGAATGGTGTATGGTGTGAATCTTGCCTTTGAGGCGATGCCCTTGAGTTAGCCAGCGAGGCATTGAATGGTGCATTGTGGATGGGCAGTTATCTCCAAGGGCTTCCCTTTCAGTGTTATTAGAACACACATGACAGCAATGCTAGCCCTTATCGAAGAGAAAGCTTCAAGGCTGTGAAGAAAATGTGCAGGAGGCAACTGAAATTACAACATTTGAAAGCTTGTCATTCTTCAGCATTTGGGTACAGACAACATGCAGAATGTGTACAAAAGGGAAACAGAAATAAAGCAATTTTTGGCCTGAATATATGCAAGACAATGTTTTATTCTAGAAATAAAATTTGATTAAACTACAATCGCCATTCTAGCTATGTCTAAACTGCATCCAGTTACTTTAAACCACATAAAGTGAACACATTTCTAAGGCTAACGATTAGTTTCATTATTGATAAATCTGTCAATTATTCTCTCAATTAATCGAATAACTCCACAACCCAAGAGTATTCACTCTACTGAATATCTAAGATGACTTAAGAAACCAGAAACTATTCACATTAAAGAAGCTGGAACAAGAGAATTCGGGGATGGTTTCTTAAAAAAACGACTGAAACAATTAATTAATTATCAAAATAGAGTTATTAGTTTTCTGTCAATTAGACTTATCGATTAATTGACTAATTGTTGCAGCTGTATAACAATGACAAATCTTGATTGCAAAGTGGGGAGAGGCCCTCCAATAATCTACACAATACCACAATGAGCAGAAATGTGTGGTTACATCAACAGTAGTGAAAGCTTTGTTTGTTATTGGAGCAAACAAATGGATTCAGTTCCAAACAATCCTACATCTCCTGGGAATATCATGTACAAAAGCTTATCTATTGAGCAGATTCCAAAGTCTCAATATCCCATACAGAAAGAAAGAAAAAAGACAATGGCTACTTGATTACTACCACAGCTCTGTCCAACCCACACTCTCATCATGTTTTATCAGTATAATGAGCGTATGTATGTTTAATTCCCAATTATCTCCCCATTTGATGATTATGCAGCTTTCTGATTTCACTGTTGGCAATATTTCCTACACTTGTTTAGCTGCTGTTGAGATTGTTTCCCTCTGAATGTGGAGGAGAAATGGTGGGAGAGGGGGGTGGTGAGTTGGATAGAGAAATGGGTTCCCTTTGAATAATGTAATAGTGAAACTGGGCAATATGACCACCGTGCGATCTCCTACAGAATAGAAACAGCTCTGGATACCAGCCCAACTGTGCTCGTGAATTCATCTCATGTGAAATGTCAGTTAAATCAAAGCTGGAGCTTGAGCAAGAGTCTGGCAGTCATTTTTTAGGATAAATAAAACATGGCAGAGATGACTCCATTGCCCTTTATTCCACTCTCGCTCGCTCGCTCTCTCTGTTTCTGTTTCTCTCTTGAGCTTTTCCACTTGCGCCATGTTCGCGCTAGGAAGCCTTTTTAGCAGTAGGAGGCAACAAGGGCAACATGGGCTGCAGCCCTAAGCCTCTCAGACACTATCATATTTAATAACATAAAAAGGAAATTTAAGTTTCTAAAATGAAATGAAAGTTTGCATTGTGTTAGCATCTTACAGTGCTAGTGTGTTTCCGCAGTGCTATGATATTTTGGCTTGCAGGAAGGCCAGAGTGGCAGTTTTCCTTCCTAATCTTCTGGACAGCCCCTTTCAAACATGCACTACAACCCAAAAGTTCGCAAGTCATTTTACAGTGTGTTGATGACGTCTCTGTCATGCGACTAGTGCAAAGCCGCCAGTTGCATATAGGGTGTAGAAGAAGGACGTTGAGATGTAACTGTAACTTCTGTTCGTAAGGGCAGACACCCATATTCATTTGTTTTCTTTCATTTTTTCTTTCCTTCAGACAAATTCAAGGAACAACAAGAGACTCGATTGTTTATGACCAAATTATGAACCGGCTACGTGACAGCACATACTTTTTGCGTCACATCCTGCCTGTACCAGGTGCCACCCTTCGCCTTAAACCCATTGTCGGGATTTCATATAAGAAAATGGCTTGTATGATGATTTCAGGTTTATCACACAACTGTCATGGAAAATGGCAGGTTCCCACTTCTCCTCCTGCTCACACGTAGGTAGAAAAGAGTCGATTGGTCCTGGCTTGACTAGTCACATGGCTGAACAGTATTGTCAGCAATGAGGACGCATTTATCGACTCTACCCCCATAGCCTATTAGGATATAATTGATATTTTAAATCAAATAGTCTATTTAATTAGTTTATACCATTAAAGCATCTCATTTAATAAAAGAATAAGGCTGACATTATTCTGTATTTTTCTTATTGTCGAGAAGTCCCACAAAAAAGGCCAAAAACCAACCATCTCTTATTTCGTCAGGCTCACGATACATTCAAACTCCCACATAATATCTGTGGCCCCAAGCCCATTCATTAGCCCACTGAGGATGTAAATCTTTCAGTAGGTTGTACATATATAGTATAATTTAAAAGAGTTTAGCTAACATTACTCAGAAAGGAGTAAACTGTGTAATTGTTGGAGACTATTATCTGCCGGGATTAATAGACATTTGGTAAGTTTAGTTTATTAGTAACAGCAATACTAAAACTAGTAATAGTAATTAATAGTAATGCTAATTTGCATATGTGGAAAATCACAGAATGTTGATCCTGGATGTTTTGTTATTATCCAATGTCCAAATTAATTGATTTACAGTCATCAAAGTCTACGGAGCCACGGTTCTTCCCAGATGACTCAGCTGGTGTAGCTACAGTCTCATGTCATGGTCTACTTATATAAAACTTTATTATATATCCAAGCTGCGCTGCACTTGCTGACTCTCTCACAGCCAACTCTTAGCTGATGGCAGTGCAAACTCCTCTGTTAAGTTCAATGCTGCTGCTCAACATTTCATCAGCCTCCTCCCTGAATCCACCTGTAGGCACCAATTCTGGGTTTCTCCTTTGGGGTAAGTTTGTTATTTTCAGTCTCTCAGTTTGCTAAGCTTGAAATGGTATGCTTGCAGGTGGGTTAAAGGCTCCCATCTATGCAAGACATGATGTAAAAAATAAGTCAGGATTACTGAATGACACCTTGACTTCTAATTGACATATAAATTGCCATCTGAAGGACAGTCTACACGTGAAATGATATATTTCAACCATGCTCCATAATTTAGCCTTGCATGCATGTTTTACATTATTTAGTCAGCTTTTTGTGTAGTCTGCCTTTTCCATTTCATCTCATTTCATTTCTGCATAAAGTATTTGACTGTGACAGCCATATTATAGCACAACATAAATATTTATTTTACAGCCTGACAGAGAACCTTGCAGCTGTATAACATATACCAATGCAGCTTATAAAAACCACATCTTTCACACAATCACATTTTATTCACAACATTATTGTTTTTCCTGCCAAGCGCACTGTGGGTCATTGCTTTCAAATATAACGCAACACTTTACAAGCAAATGTGGCCACTGTGGAAATGCTGATCATGTAAATACAATGCACAGCCAGATTTTCAACGCCTCTGACTGACTTTGAAAGAATGACAAAAACGCTCCTGATCTCGACATGCAAAGTTGCCCCGAAGATACATATGCTTAATCTAATATTTATGCTATGCAAATTTCCAAGTTGAAGCTAATTTCAAAACTTGGGATGCAAAAATGAAAACCTTGGGGCTAGTTAACTAATTGACTTGCAAATACATCTTTGTTACACTGCCATGTGAGCTAAACGGATGTCAATAGGTCAGGACGGACTCACCAGAGGAATTTACTGACCAAATGGAAATATTTTTAGACAGTGCATCACATCTCTGTAGTCTCTCAGGCTTACAAAACAAACTGCTATCAGGTAAATAAATAACACAAAAAATTGCGTAATTCAGGGTTAGTAGGTTTTTACAACACCGTTTCATTTGATACAGAAACCTAGACGACAAAGCCACTCTTTTCATTCACTGATAAACACATTTTTGGACATGCTTGATTAATTAATATAATCGAAATGCACAATTTCCAAAGCAACTAATGTCAATGTTACCTTATGGAGGTGAAAACAGCTCTCAAGCAAATTGCACTGTCTTCTATGTGAAACAGTAGCATACAGTGGCTGCACAAGTGAACAAAATGCAACCAGCTTCCCCATTTTTTACTAACATTTCATCAACTTCTCAATTTTAAGGATTCATGTGGTTAAGGAGACTCATTACTGGAAAAATATGCTCCCTTCTTTCAATTACAGTTCAAACATGCCGAAAGGCAACAAGAGCACTCATTTTATCTATAGCAGTGTATCTATAGTTTAGCTTTTATCTGAGCAGAAGTGATGCACAATCAATTAAGGATGTGCGATTAGCTTAATTAGAGAGTGAGTTAAATGAAAATGGACTCAATTCGAACCTTTAAAAGAAAATACCAATACACTAAGAAAATATCACCAGTCACACACTGCTCTGCCAGAGCGAGGCGCATTAGAAATTTAAAAAAACAACAACTTAATAATACTTGAGAAAAATTGAATAATTCAGCAGCGTATAAAACGGGATCACACATATCCTGCACACACACGCACACATAAACTTGAAGTATCACTTTTTTTTTTAAAAATCAACTAAAACCACAGATACAAAACTCTGTCGAGGAACACGCACCTTTTTCCTTGAGTTTGCGCTCACCGACTGTGACCCCCCCTCCTCCTCCTCCCACCTTACCCCCACCGCCCCCCCAAAAAAACAAAAATTAAGCTCAGCAAAGAGTGTGTCTGTGCTTACCTCTCCCTAACGTGGCCGGTACATGCAAACCAAGAAGCAGGAGGATGCCAAAACTCAAGCAGCATCCTCCCGAAAACTGTCCCATCACTGCTCTGCTGGTCTCCCTCCCCATCGGGTCTGGGGGCAGCGGCCGCGGGTCCCGCACATTTGTGGTCTGGTCGAGACACCTCCAAACAGGTTCCTGTGCCCTGGCGACCGCTGGGTCCGGGAGTTGGGGCTAGTTAGTGTCCGCCAGGAGAGCCACCTCGCCGAATCGCAGTGCGGAGCGGAGCGATGGAGAGCGATGTGGTACGGAGCTTTCAGCAGTCGGCACTCTGCTGCGAGAGAGTGGAATAATTACACACAGCGCTTTCGGTTTTTTCGAGAGAGAGAGAGAGAGAGAGAGAGAGAGAGAGAGAGAGAGAGAGAGAGAGAGAGTCTTGTTCAGACCTCTATGGACCTGTTGAGAGATTGCTAAAGTGTGTGTGTGCGCACGCGCCTGTAACCAGATGAAAGAACAGAATGTCTTTAATTATCTCAATTATCTCTTTCCCTCTAGTTTTTTTATTGCATTTTCAGATACACCCAACCCTTGTTTTTTTTCTTTTCTTTAATCGACACCCTTGCCTTGAAGCTCTTGCCTGAGGTGTTGTCTGGAAAAATGTGTTTTTACTCATTTACGCTTATCTTCCACCCTATGAGTGCTGATTGGTGTTCTATTGCCAATTAGGCGTTATCTCACTTAAATTACACTATTCCTTTGTAAATGTTCATTTTCAAAGGGTTTTCCTTCAACTACGTTTTTATTTTGGAGTAATTAGCTTCACACTTTTGTCTTCGAGAAACAATAAGCAGTAGTGGAAGACATATGATCAGTAAAATGTATTTTAAGTTTTAAAAGTAACAATTGAATATTTATGTTAATGCATTAGCATTAGCTACAGAAGCAGTAATGTTTGTAAACAACCTTTTAACCAAAAGGTGGAAGAAGTACGCAGAACCATTTAAGTAAAAGCAGCTTTCCACCACTTTAGCAAACAGTAATCAATAACAATACACACTATTTTATAAACTAATTAAGTTAAGTAAGTTCCACCAGTACAGTAGCAACTGTTCTCACTTAATGAGAATACTGTGATAATAGTGTGATGAGTCAGCCTGCTAATGAGCTGCTATTGAAATGTTATACTGCAATTTAGCACTTTAAAAAAAAACGCTTAAGAATAACTGACTGTAAATACCCACATAATCTTCTTCACAGATGCTTATCAGCAGTGGATGTTAGGATATACCACTCTCACTGTGTGTCTTTATTAGGTTGTTTCTATGTAAATCACTGCAGTTTGACCTTCCCTGACATAATTACCCTATTGACCAGAAATTCAGTGGTTCATTTCCCACAGTTCTTGCCAAGGGTCAGCCTGTCAGCCAAGGTTAACTACTTGATAATATTTCCAAAGGGAGTTATAACTGTGCATTAAATATTTGGGACAGCCTTAAGGCTATTGAGTTACCTGACAGACCGTGAACAATAGAAATACACTGCAAATACTCTTCCTTTGTTGAATGGCTCTGTCTGTTTTTATTGTTTTGGAAACATAGGGAGTTTCAAAAATGACACATTTAGTTGCCAGCACAGGGTAAACTGTAACCCTTCATTGTCTTGAACTGATTGTTGTAGTAATTATTACCTGGCACGACAGAAAGTGGCAGGATGTTTTAAGCAGGGAAAACTTGTCTTTCATGTGCAACAAACAAGAGCTGTTGATTGACAATGAAATAAGAGCTACTAAATACCCCTTGGCAGCTCTGTAGTGCTCTGAGTCCACACTGTGCTTTATGGTCCATAAAATTCTCACAGGAACTAGCAAGTATTCAAGTGCTCCTTGAGAAATAATGTTGTGGGTCATATAAAGTGTGGGACGACTAAAACAGCAGCCTTTGTCCTTAACTAACCAACCCGCAGGACCCAAAGATTTGGCTTTGGAACGGGGCTGTTCCTGTAAAGTTCAGATAAGTGTCACTGTAATCCAAAACAATAGAGCTAATCACAAAAATAAAAAAATAAATAAAAATACACTTTTCCGTGGAGACAAGATGAAAGGATGTTTGCAGCCTTTAAAGATTTGTTTGCTCCATACAATGTACAAAGCAGTCAGGTCCAAAATGTCAAAAATGTACCGTGGTAATTTCTAAATCCTGTTGTCTTTAATGTTTTTTGTTAAATAACATTTTAGGGCTATCTAGATGATATTTAGACTATTGTTTTCATAATTTAATTAGTAGAAATAAATATATTTGTCCTAATAATAAGTTTTGTACACTACTCATGAACATGTATTAACCATTTTTGATAGACTTTAGCTGGTTATATGACTACATGCATAGGATTTGGAGAAAAATACGCATTTTTATGTCCTCATTTGACTGAATCAAGGATGTGATATGGTTGCCACCTTCTAATAAATAGGAGGAGATGCAGGCAAATGTGCTATAAATACACATCATTGCACATACATGTTTACTTGCAGATTCATTCCAGCAGTGTTCCTAAAAAAAGGCAGTATGTTCCAGTTGGGAGCTTAAGCTCAACATATCGGTTCAAAAGAGGAAAAAGGCGGCACACCATCAAAGCAGTCAATGCCTCTAGAGCTGCACATTTTTGATAATAAAATATCATTGCTTATGTGTTTCAGCCAACGCATGAAGAGCGTTAACAGTAAGTCACATACTATTTCACTTCCACTGCTCAGACTTTTTCAAGGCCAATATAACGAAAGGAGAATGGGGGAGGAAGGGAGGCCATGTTTAACCTCTATGTCATACTTGGCCATTGCACATTCAAAGTTGTTTTGTGCTTAGAAATATTGATATTAGAGGAAATAGGTGGACATTTTCTATATATTTTTAATACTTCATGTGCAATGCATATCAAACTTCTCTGTAAGGTGCTATTGTTGGAGTCATTATGTGCCAGTGTTTTGTCTTAGCATGTATTATAGACACAGCAAGTTTCTATCAGGTACTGTATGGGTTTCTTTTTTGAAACACGAAAGAAAAATCTCAAGAAAGTTTTAAATCTCATATAATGCATGCTGGAAAATAATAGCTAATATGCTGATCGTGCTACTTTAGAAACTTAATTTAACGAGTTAAGAGAACTGTCAGCAGCACAGTCATTCAACTCATCAATTCAAAAAGATTTCAATTTTGAAAACTCATGTTTTTAAGTTCTGAAATAGTCTGAACATGAAATAATAATAATTCATGATAACAAGTCTTGTATTGAGACAGAAATTAAGTGGAGGTAGGGGTGGTGGATGAGTGTGTAGCATACCCAACTTTAATATAAAGTGACTATAGTCAGTATCTGCAAAAAAAAAAACCCAAAAACATTTGCATTTTTATTAGTTTTACAATCTGCTTCAAACCTTAACTCAATGTTTTAGTCTTCTAACCCTTACTGTACTTCAAGCATATTCTACTTGCATTTACCAAGATCTTTCCTTAACCTTGACCATACGGTGGTGTCCATGCATAGATATTGCGGAAAGAAGGAATTTTGGCACTGGACGTAAAATCTGCTGTCTTGGAACGTATCCAATATTTACGCTCTTGTCTGGTGATAAGGATGGCAGAGAAACATAATGTACCGTGTGTATTTGTATGAGCATGGTGCATGACGTGTTATGTTTATATTTGGGTGGTAGCATTTGGGGTAATGTGTTGCAAAAGATTGTAAGTCAATAAAAGAGGATGAGAAGAAGACCGCTGCTTTGTAGAAGTTTTCTGATATAGGAAATCCATTTAATACATTCGAGTTCTTTTGGTGAGTAATGTTGAATAATAATGATTTTTCTTTTAAATAAGATAAAAACTCATCAAAACACCTTTATGTACATCACTTGAGTAGCAGTTGAGA
This sequence comes from Scomber scombrus, assembly GCF_963691925.1. NCBI lineage: Eukaryota > Metazoa > Chordata > Actinopteri > Scombriformes > Scombridae > Scomber > Scomber scombrus. The sequence goes on from NC_084984.1 coordinate 7,562,543, forward strand.
GATCACAAACAGTTACTCATCTCCTGTCCAGCAAACCTGGAGTTTTGCACCATCAACCTGGAGCAGCTGAAGGTCCAGAGAGAGGTCAGCGATCCTGAATTGCTATTCAACAAATGCAATGTGTGGGCCGATACTGAAATAATTGGCTGCACTCTTCAATTTATCATTTTTTATCTTTGTTCTTTAGAGGCTTAGAGGATGCGAATAGCCAGAAGGTGCAATTATAGTAGAAAAGACAAGAAAGGAAATCAATGTATTGGATGCATATTTTTAAATTTAATTCAATAGTATAGTGCTTACTATTCATATATCACTGAAATCAATCATGAAAGAGGTAAGACAAAAGCATAGCATACTTTATTGAATAAATCATTCATATAGTGAATGGATACCCTGAGGAAATTATGTATGTCATTCACTGTTGTGTTGACTAAAACCCCATGCCATGTTCCATATGACTATATTTTTGAATATAAGTTAGATTTAATAAATATTTCATATATTAAAAGCCAGAGGAAAAATCCATTCCAAATGCCATATATATATATATATAGAGCAAATACTATATAATACATATTAAGATACACAGAGATATTACAAACATGCAAACATAATTTTGAACTTCCACTGGAAGTCAAGACAGCAAGGCTAAGAAGTTAATTTTGTGATCTCTTGCAAAGATTCTTGCTGCAGGCATTTTGACTCAACTGCAGAAGAGATTGAGCTTCACCATCGAGAGGAGCAAACATGTGCAATAATCGATTCAAGATTAGATAAGAGGCTGATCTCCTTGTATCCAGGCGCACACGCGGGCAGTAGCACATGCTCGCGGTGAACGAGCAAAGGTAATTTTGTGATCAGAGGCAAGGGATGAACACCGCCGGTGAAGTTGTGAGAGTGGAGTTGTACTGTCTAAGAGGTACACATTGATGGTAGGTGTGGTGGGGAGGTGGTCAATAAAATCAAGCCTTCTTATCTCCTGTAGGAGCAGTGTACCTCCCACAAGGGCATAATGACAGTTCAATGATGAAAGTAGAGTGAAAACCATCTTCTCCTGAGAGGTAAATCATGTTCTATGTAGGAGGTGCAAATTAATTCCCCTATATACCACAAATGTGAATACATGCCCCAAATATTGATATGCAACCCCTTAAAATAGGTTTCCAAGGGCAGAGTCTGTTCCTTTTGAGGCATCATTCACATTTCTTTACATACGGACTGAAATCACTGATTCACACCATTACCACATGTAAGGATACAATAAAGTAATTCAATGACTACATGAACTGACAACTCTCCATATCTTTACATGACTGAAATACTTGCTGACTATGATGTACACTTAGATAACTTAAAATACTTCAGTGATGATTTCAAATACATGAAATCATTGATACAGTGGTTTGATGAGATGAATTTGCAATCTGATGATCTTCACTCTATCCGGGTTTCTGATTATGCGGTCGTGTCTTGATTCCTCAACATCTCAGCCACCCATTTCACAGTTGGGTTTCCGGCTGTCTCTGCATCTGACTACCAGTAATGAAAATAAAAAAAGGTAATTCTGTTCATCCTCTGCTTTAACAAAGTCAGACATTACCTCCCTGCAATATTAAAGGCTGCAAATCTATCAGTGTGCTCCAGTCCTTTTTTCCCTCTGACGTTTGCTGTCTCGTGTTCTGAGAAGCACCTGACTCAGCTGTACATTGCTGTAATATCTCTTTTTTAAAAACTAAACATTCTCTTTATTTGAGGGTGTTGATCATTATTTACTATTTTTAGTGACTAACAACCATAACCGGAGTTGTCAGCCATTGTGTGTCCTCCAAATTGAGCAATGAAGAACATGCTTTGTTACTGCACTCCAGAACAATGCATACAAGCATTTTCTGATCGGATGGCCCTATCAGCAGGATGATGAGTTGTCAGCACTCTTCAAAACTATCACAAATAGAAAAAATAAATGTGTCTTATCATCTGAAAAAGCTACTGTCAAGGTTAAGACACAAAATCCTTGGTTAGGACTAAGGAAAGAGCTTAATTTGAGTTAATATACAATAGGTACTTTGTTAAGGTTAGAAAAAATATCTTTGCTTGGGTTAACATTACTGTATCTTTTGACACTTCATCATCATGGTAATAGTAATTACCACTTGGTTTAAGTTGGGAACGGTCATGGTCTTGGTCAAAAGAAACCAAGGCTGACTGTCATCAGGAAACAGGAAACGAACAGCAGTTTCCTTCGGAAAAATCCCACATTGTGTTGACCCATCCATCCACCTAAACAACATCACCATGTGGCCTTTGTGGCTCTATAATAATGCCACCCAACTTCCTCCTCCATAGTCGTAATTTCTATGACTTTGTTTCTTTAAAACATATGTTGTAGTTTTTTTTTCCATTTGCTGAAATTACAGATGTTTATTTTGGGAGGACAATCTTTTCTTTCCAGACAGCATATTCACTTTTCTCTAAATCAGGATAAGAATTTGCCCAGGTTTCTGAAACCAGGATTTGATGTTTACATGCAAAACACATAATCAGAATACCTCAAAATCCCAATAATAACTGGAATAATAGTGTGGGTGAACACAGCCACTATTAATAGGTTCAGTTTTCTTATCCATCTCCATGGTAATGTGTGCATTCTTTAAAGTACAGCAAGGCTTTTCGTCATATTCGCTGTAGAGGATATGAGTGGAAAAGCCTATTGCTTCTCTCAGGATTTTGGGCTTGCTACATGTTGGTTGTAAGGAAGACGGCAGCATGTATTGTGAGTTGCTATCAGTTAATGGTCACACAGTGTCATGTTTTGCCAGATGCTGCGAGACACTCTTTGTTGAAGATAAGGTGTACTTCTAAAATTGAACTGCTCGACTGCTAACTACACTTTCTTTTGGGCATGCATTTAGCAGGCAAGGAATTTTGCTTTCTTACTGGACAAGTATTAACTTGGGTCAAAGCATGTACGTCAGCATATACCCATTCACGTGGCAGATTTAAAAGATAAAGCTGGCCATTATCTACATTTTTCTTATCGTCAACAAATCTCACATGCAAAGCCAAATCAACAATGAACTGAAACTACTAACAAGTATTGTGTGTGTATCCAAAGCCTGATATAGCTTATACATCTGTGTTGTATAACTCTGTTACAGTGCTTCTCTAGTGTGTTTTGCTATTGACTTTGTACTACATTGTACATGAAAGAACACCCATACAATTTCAAGAGTTTATGACATGTTGCACAACAAGCTAGTGACGATCTGTAAATGCATACTATGTGCATTCCTGTTCATGTGCAGTGGCATCTGCCTTACACAGAACTATTCTCCATAAACTGAAAATGTGATCACTGGTAGTCTTTGGAGCCTTTCCTAAACATACTACAATACACAAATGGTTCATGGTGAAAGAACATGTCACCCAGTGCAACAGTGTGCCTTACTGCTGTGCTTTTAATCATTTTTGGACAACAGATCTACAACACAGAAGAATAAGAAATATCAGACATTGGATACAAAAATACAACTTGTAAGTAGGATCAGTTCATTGTTGGTTTGGCTCCTCACATGAGTTTTGTTGACAATGATTAAAAAAAACACAGAATATCTCCAGCCATAACCTTTAAAGGGTGTGGAGACCCTGTCCATGAAGCATAAACTGGCAATGTTCTGTCCAGGTTGTAAAAATCACCCCAAGATCCGTTTGCAATCCCCTCCTGAAAAGGCAGAAACTGATAAACAATGCTGTAACCTTTCAGGTATCAAAAGCCTTAAATTTAAACAAAACACAACTTTAACTCACATATAAGAGATGTTACGAGTTACGACTGGTTGCAAGCAGGTATTACTAAAGCTGCGTGTAAATATACTGTGCCAATAAAACAGCTCTGACATTTCTGTTTATGCTAAAGGGTGAGTGCAGGGAGGGAGCAAAGACCAGTCCTATTTTGATGAGGCAGCAAACACACATAGCGCACAGCGGCTTATCTATGACCACTGGGTCCTTATAAACACAAAGCGATTATGCTGAAGACGTGATAGAAACATTTAACCAACATGTCCTTGTTTCTCTCTGTGTTGCTCTGCAGGCCTTCGGGCAGACGCAGTTGAACAAAATAATAGATTGAAAAATTACACAGAGGCATTTGTGTGGGTGGTTTTACTGTAAAGCAATTTTGATTTTCGTGTGTGATAAATAAGTGCAAAATGGCTCAGTCTTGTAACACTAATGGAGATTACACAACTTTCACAACTTAAAAGATTTGCTTATTTACTGTTTTCTTTTCCTACAGTTGAAAATATAGTTGTTGAGGTATCCAGGCAGAAAGAAACTACCTGGAAAGTCTATTGCTTACACTCCTGCTCATGAGGTAGGATTCACACTGTTTGCATCTCTTTTCAACATAAATAATTCATTTTACTTGGGTCCAGTTTCTTCTTTTTACCCCTTTGTTTTTAGGATATTATTTATAAATTATTTCCCACATCATCATTCCTCCCCGTCTCTGTTTATTCACTCTTTCTGTTTCTAATCTTTATATGAATACATTGTTAAATCATCAGCATATATAATATCAAAAGCAAACTAGCATTCTGCTTTGTGTTATGATACTATAATACATGTCTTTAGCCTAGTATGATCAATCAAGCAGCTTGAGGCAGGAGCCAGTGCAGAAGTACCTTGAAGTGCAATGCCACCGACGGCTGCTACATGCTGGCTCCAATTAACTCCCATTCAAAAAGCGTCAACTTCTCTTTAGAAATACGGTCATTATGGTCCAATCACTCCAGTCAGGCAGTCTAATAAGTGTGCTGGGTGTAATTTTTTAGAATTACTGGTCTGGTAATAAGATTTCCAGGCTCTGATGTCTGCCGTGTGGGCGTTAATTGACAGCTGTGATTGACAGTTCATTCACCTGCTGCTCTCCCTGGCTCCTGGACTCACACTGAGTCCACTGTTGCAATATTTTGGCAAGTTCGATGTTACCTGATTATGTTACAGTACCTGCTCTTTTAGCACAATTTAGCTAAAGTAACTAATGTTAGCCCAGTTGTTTCCCAGTATGCTTGCTTCAGTTCGATGTAGCAGGATTTGTTTCCAAAGTGTGAAGGGCAACACACTGCACTCCTTATTTGGATAGCACTGACTCCAAATGGAAAAGATGCTGTTTGACCTCGCTACATACATCTTTATATACAGTATATGGTTCAAATCTGAAGAAAGCCAGAAAAGTACAACTTTTTTGTAAGTCTCCCCCAGAATACAACAGACAAAAAATATGCTGAAATATGTTGTGTTCACCTCCTTCATATCTATGTGTTCAGACGTTGACGAGATAGTTAACCTTCTCCTCTACTGTAGTACAGGTATACTTAATAGGTCAGTTTCAAGGTCCCAACAAAACTATGTGTGATTGCACAACAACATGTGGGCAAGAAGCTGACACATATATTATAGGTGTATGGGTATATGAGTGTGGTAATGGAGCCAGAGCATATTATGTACAACACAAAGAGCCATCGCCCTTGAGCAATGGGCTCAAGCCTTAAAGAGCTATTCCACTGACAGGGCCAGGGTCCATGGAGCTAATCAGACCCCTGGGACATGCTCTCAGGTAGCAGTTTTTGTTGTTGGTACTTGGGGATTCTCTACACATAAGGACAAAGAGGGATAAAGTCAGTCAAAAGGTCTTTCTCTCCCCCTGCTCATCGTCCACCTTCTGGCTGAAGAACATGGCTGAATTAATGCACTGTAAAGTGTGAGTATAAAGTTGACGGCTTTCAATTTAATTGCAAATAGTCTCACCTCTCTGAACTGATCGACTTACATGCATGATGCAACATATAAAAGGCAGACACCAGTGGCTACATGCTTATGAAAGCTATAATTGCACTGACTGACTGAATCCATCAAAAAAAATAAAAAATAATACTGCATACTAAATAAAGGAAATATCACTCCAATTAAAGAAAAGACTCAAGAAACTGGACATTTGCGCAACAGCAACATCGCTCTTCAAAACCAAAGCACCAGAGCCTTGGGACATGCTCAGGCAAAAGTGTCTGTTGTAATGCTTGAAGATTCTCCACACTCAAGGACATACAGTCTGTCTGAAGGTCTCTCTCTCCCCTGATCATTGACCATATTTGAGCGCTGGCTGAAGCAGTACATCATTACAGTATATATGCTAATACACAACATTATTGGCAAAGAAAGTTAGATGTTCAGATAGAGAACTGAAAAGAGAAGAAGAAGAAAGTAATATCCAATATTTGTTCATATAACTACAGTAATGTTATACTTTGATGTTATTTTCCAATTACAGGGGTATTGATAAAGATTTGTGAGCTGCTACATTATTCATACCACAGATGTAAGAGTCAAATCATGCACCAACTTCAGCCAAAGACAATTTAAAACAAAACAAAAACTATTTTATTAAACTTACACCATAAGAGAGCTGTGGTCCACTATGTCTCATAATTACTGAAGGAACATAATATTAGAAACATATTTCCAGTCGTTCTTTTCCAATTTTTATGAATGCCTTTTTATTATAAACTAGTAAGTGATTCCAAAAAATATTAAACTGGCTCAATTTGTCCAAAAGAATAGTTTATTTTCTCTTTTGCCAGGCTCTAGAAAAGTAAAAAAAAGTCTCTTAGCGGCTGACTTACAGTTGGGGCAGCTGTATTTTTCTATAAGACAGCAATGGTGTGTTTGGCCTGCAAAAGACTGAGAATCATTATTGTTTTCTGTACCACTAAAAGTCTAAGTTCCTTTCAAATCAGTCCAAGAATGCATAATTGTGGGAATAAAAGCAACACATTCTGAATATTTGTAGATTTTTAGGCTTTTGAGTACATTTTTACAAAAATCTGTGAGTTCCAGCACACTCAAATACAGACACTGTATTTTTAGACAGTTATTACTTTGGATGCTTTGAATAATTTTATTTCCTGTTGCTTTAATTAATATTAGACCAACGGGGAAATATGGCATTTGGTTTTAGATGCTACAGTAAGCTCCTTGTGGAGCCAGTTGGCAATTCACTGACATATTCGTTCAAACATGAATTCACTGATTCATTCATTTATTCCCTCTCTTAAGCCCACACTTAGAGTTGGGCCATATGGATCAAATCCTTTACCATGGCATACAATTTTTTATATTGTGATTTCAATATATATCATGCTATTGTAAATATATAAAACATATAGTAAATGTAGCAACCATACAGTATAAAAAAAATCACCATACAACAGTTCCACTCATTGATTTCTAATTATTACTCATAAAAGTAATACAGCCAGAGACATTACATGGAAAGCTTCCTCAATATAAATGCTTTGACAAAATCTTTGACCCTTGGCAGATTTATATATTCTCATTGTATGAGAGTAGTGAGCCAGTATTATTCATTTTTACCCCACACCTTAACTGTGTACCAGATTTTTTCACAAACTAAAAAATAAATGAAAACCCAGAAGGAGCGTTCATGTATTATGAGCCTATCAAACCAAAACACGGCCAGAGAAAAACAGACCATGTCCTCCCAGTGTAATGTTACTGCAGAATCTGATTGGAAACATTTCCACTCAGGTCCATCTGCACCACTCCTTATGTTTTATGGAAATAAAATGTCAAAATTGACTAACTGGATTCCCCCATAGCCTCTCCAGTAATCTTGCCCTGAAGCTCCTGACATTCATGCAAAGGTGAAGACAAACTGTCTCTGGTGATTGGTGCAATATTGCTCTAGGGGTTAGGGCAACTGCCAATCAGGGGTCTAGCAATACAGCCTGGATTCTGATCTAGATTTTTTTCTGTCAAACATGCTGTTTGCTCAGGAACCAGAAGAAGAAGAAGAAGAAGAAAATTCAAGAGGCTAAATGAAGAGTAAGAATGAATACATGCATCCTGTTTCAAATAACAGGCTATTCCATATTTAATTGTGTTCGGTATAAGTCATATTCATATATTCATTATATATAAGTGCAAATGGAAAAATGCTGCAGAACATACAAAAAGATGTTAAGATGTTGTTAGGTTAATAATGCAGGTCAAAGATAAATATGCAACTGACATTTACATTTGCCTTAAAGTAATTCTGGCTTTGTGCACATTTCCTTGCTTGTTGCAGTTAAAAGAAGTACAATTTAGATTAAACTGCACTCAAATAATTCTCACTATTGAAATGTTAAATTCTTTGAATGTTTATAATATGAAGATGTAAATGCTGAATGCAGTTACATGAAGATCACTTAATATGAGCACAAAAGCATCTGATAAGTTGTACTGAGAGTGAAATGAAGGAGGAATAAGAATTGCTTGCTTGTTTACTGGAAGAACAAGAATAAAGTTTAATTAATATCTAATAAACATTATGATTTTTTTGCTATACAGTACTTCAGACTTGACATATTTGAGTACTTATAAGTTTTGTTAGTTGGACTGTTATAAAAGTAAACTGTGTGTGGGGGGAAAGAACGATATCAAACTGGGCCTGCTGCCAACTGCGCCACTGGCAGTGTACATCTTAAAACAGCATAAAGATATCTCAGAACACAGTTCAGATCATGTATCACATCCTCTGAGACCAATTATCTGTTTCCTTCTTAACCGCGCAACTCTCAATTTCCCCTCGTTTCAAAACAAAACACAATGAATTATGTGAGGAGATTATCATGTGAACCAGCAGAGAATTGTCCATATTTTGAAATGTAATATTGAAATTGTACTGGCAGTAAACATACAAAGAAACTATCTATATCTTATAATTCACACACGCTAATTTCCATATGATCAAACAAATCCTCTTGAGATTAGATTGTGTATGATTGGTATGTTTTTTTGTCATGCTGGAATCAATAGCTATGATGAAGGAAGCCCTTGTTCCTCTGTGAGAGTGTGAGTAACCTTGGCTCAATCGTGGATGAAGCATGCACTTCTACTCTCTTTACTCCTTTTTGGCTGTTGATTCGTTGAAAATCCGAACAAAAGAGAGACATCATAGGATCTCGTAAGGCCTAGTTAGATAAGCCACCTTGTCATGTATGATAAGATCAGAGTGTGAAGAAGTACTCTGATTTTTTTACTTGAGTAAAAGCAGCATTACCACAATGTAAAAATACTCCATTAGGAATAAAATTACTGCATTTAAATTTGTATTATCAGATAAATATACTAAAATTAGCTAATATTAAGTGTTAAAATGAAAGCACTAATTTGCAGAAAACTGGCCCCTGTGACAGATATATTAAATTAATGTAATAGATTATATTATTAATAATAGGTCAGAAGAACTTTCAGTTACCTCTTTGTCGTACGTCCAGTCATACATTTTTCATCAAATTTCGTGGTCCCCAAATTTGGAAGTCATTAAACAAATCCCTTAAGTTATTATCATCCTTCAAATTCTTTAAGTCTAACTTAATGAAATATCTTCTGACCAAACAAAATCATTCTCAGCACAATTGAATTAAAATGAGTCTGTGATTGTAACATACATTTCTTGTTGTTGTTACCTAATGAAATATCTTCTCTCCAAACAAAACCATACTCATGTCTAATTTACTTGAAATGAGCCTGTGATTTTATCGATTTTTTCATTGTTGTTGTCTTCTTTTCTCTTCGTTGCTTGTTTTTGTATTTTCTTTGTCTCTTGCCCCTTTCTGCTTCTTTCTCTCTTCTTATTTGGTTGATTTTTTATACTAAAGGGGAGGATTTTATATAGGCCCCTTTTGATTTATTTTCATCTCCTGCAGTTATTTACCTTTGTACTGTGAAATATAATGTTTGTTTTATTATTGTGCATATGAATAAAAAAAAATAAAAAAAAATATTGGAGCATCAGTGTGTGGAGACGGAGCTAGTTTGACCTACTTTATATAGAGTTTGCTAGTTGAGTCCAGTGGTTCTCAACCTAGGGGCCTGGGACCCTTCAAAGGATCACAAGATACATCTGAGGGGTCTTGATGATTAATGGGAGGGGAATGAAGACAAAAACAATGTTCTGATACACAAGTCTGTTTTCAATTTTTTGACTTTTTCTCTAATCTTTGTTTTTGGTGAAATACTGGATCATTTGAACAGTGAAAACCAACCAATTAAAACCATGTGAAAAGCTATCACGGGAAATGTCTCTTTAGTCAGAACTGCTGACATCTAAAACATGATAATGAGGAACAATTAAACACTGATTTTATACAAGAAATGTAACTATACAGTGATGTTTGTAAGGACAGAAAGGTTGGGATTATTCTTCAACAATGTGCTGTGATTCATGAATTTATGTTATTTTATATATAAATTGAATCTGAAAAGTCGTTTGTAAGAAAAGCTACAAAATAAATGTAGTGGAGTTGAAATATGACATAACATAAAATGGAAATGCTAAAAATTGTACTTAAATATAGTACTTGAGTAAAAGTGCTTAGTTATATTACACCACAGTGATGATGTATAATCTGGACTGTATCAATATAAGGACTACAAAGGCAGACACATCAACACTATGTAATCATTACTTCTGGATAAAAGTTGTAAAAAAGTAAGACAAGTACATTGCAAGGTCTTAAATCAGCGCTCGACAGCTCCGGTGTTTTGCTTGTCTGCCGTTGTGAATTGTGCCTCTGGGAGATGGAATGACACCCTTTACCCTCTTTCCTCCGACAACCTTGAGCAAGAAAACCAGAGGAGGTGGGGATTGGCTCCAACCCAAACTTGAATAGTCATCTGTCCTACCCAATCAGTCAGCCTTTAAAACAAGGGCGAAGTACAGAGAGAGAGAAAACGTACAGGGGTAAAACACAGGTGTCAGTGTAAAACAAAAGAGAAGCCGATCTAGCCAAAAAATCTCCAGGGGTCAACAGAAAGCCCCTGCCCTTGATGGATGCACTATCCCTGGAGAGATAAGTCGTTTGTTCCAAAACACGGGTCCCTGATTGAAATATAAAGTTATGCGTGGATGATAAGTGTGAGGAGAAGTATTAGAGGTATAAATGATGTAGTTAAATTTTAGGCATGACAAGACTATCAGTAAAGAAGTGACATGCAGGTCAGCACTCACATCACTTAAATTTGTGTGTGCTTGTCAATCACCAACCCACCAACTCTCCATCCCCGCAGTTCTATTCGATATGAAAATCCACATCTGCCTGCACCTGCATAAAACCATTGCACATCACTTAGTGGGCCAGTGCACACAAGCTACTATTACTTTAAGCTCTGTATGAATGAACCCCATACATTGTCACAATATAAGAGTATAGCCTCAGAAAATAAACAAAATGTTAGAATTAGAAACATGTTTATTGCCAAGTATGTTTACAAGAACTTGTCTCAGTGTTGTGGTACATAATAGTCAAAAAATAGAAGGTAAAGAGAAAAATGCCACTGCCAAGAAACATAGGTGATATAACTAATGTAAATAGATATACAATTAAAATGCAAAATATAAATATAGCTGTGGGATTTTGACCGGGACTGTGTTAAAGTTCACATTGTTAAAAGAAACTGTATAAACTACATGTAATGTGCTAATATAAAATTACACATAATTGTCACACAATGTCAGAAACGTCATGTGAGATTTCAGAATTTTATCATTTTTCTCTTGGTGATGTCACTGTAATTGTGTTAACCAATCAGAGCACATTTGGATCAAAGTGTGATGACAGTCGAGGAGGGTTGTTAACTTACTGTCAATGAAATCTGACTGAATGGGTGCAAAACAGATTAGCACTCTGAATTTCTTCCATTGTTGATAATGTCATGAATATTTAATGATATAAAGTATCTTTGAATGAGAACGTGTGTCCATACTTTTGACTGGTACAGTATCCTTCATATCTGAAGTTATATCAGATGTATACTAAACCGCATACTTTAATATCAATAATACAGAAAAAAATGAGAAAGCTCTACAGAGCATTTCAGCATCTTTTAGTTCATGGTTTTGGTTTTAAGGCAACTTTACTGTTTTAGTTTACTCTCACTGCTCCCATAGGTGTTGTTTCCAGGTGCAGCAGGCAGATGTTTTCAGCGAATAAGCTCTTATTAATCAACTGTACCCTACCTGCCCAGTACCATACAGCAGACAGACATAGTTAGTAACAAGCTGCTGAAGAGAGTGGAACATTTAGCAGCTAAAGAGGCTCTTATTTCTAACCTCTCAGACATTGGTTGAGGCTACAACAGAGCAACAGGGGAATGAATATTGGACTCACAACTCCTGTTACTTCACATCTGCTGAATAAATTAATAGGAAAATGTATGCTAATGTTGGCTGTGTCCAATTTATAAGGTGATGCTATGTTAATTTTGTGTTTACAGCTTGTTGTGCTGCCAAGTGGCCAAAAAAAGAAAAAGGTTTCATCTGAATAAAATGTGGGTTTCATCTAAAATACCAGACATGGTTTGGTGGTTCCCACTGGAACCACATATCAGAAACAACACAAATCAACTGTACAGCTCCATGCTAATAAACACTTACATCTACAGTGTTTGCAACAATATATTATAACAATACCTTGACAATAAAGGGGAAATCCACCAATTTTACACATTAAAGTCTGTTTACAAGTGCTGTGGAGGACTACTTCATATGCAAAATAAAGTAATACAAAAGCTTTTGTGCCTCCAGGGGGTGTTGCATAAATTCTTGTAAATTGCCTCAGGTAATGTACAATCGCCATCAGTTGGGGCTGAAGACTACAAGTTTGAGAATGAAACAAATCTAGGGGTGTGGAGTCCGAAAGAAGTGACGTTACCAGACCTCTGTACCATGCTACTCATATTTGATTGAGACTAGAAGCTCCTGGCTACATTAAAAGATGGCTGCATCTCTACGTTTAGCCTGTTGCTACTCCTGTTTGTCCTTCCTGTTAGTTTATAATGCCATAAATGGGCTGACCCTTCCCCTATATCACAGACCTTCTAACCCGTTATAGTACCTCCAGGTGCCTCATGCCAGCTGACTCGGGGATCCTGGCTGCCCTGCAATCTAAACTTTAGCTTAGGGGTGAAAGCGCTTTTGCAGTTGTAGCGCTTTGACTATGAAACAGCATTCCCCTCCCTATCAGATATACCCCCCCCCCCCTCCATCGACTCTTTTAAGTCCAGGCTCTAAAACTTTTATTCATTAGTGTTTGAATCCTCCATGTGTTTTCTATTTGTGCCTACAAGCTGTGTGACCTGTTATGTATGTCTGTGTGTCTTGTATTTGTGGTTTTAGCCACCTGCTCTGGTCTGTACAACAATTTGGTCAATGTGGGTTGTTTTTAAATGTGCTTTATAAATAAATTTGACTTTGACATTAGCCACTAGTAGCATATGTGCCATTTGAATAACATTTTGGACATTGTGGGCACAAGGTTTTGACAAGGACGAGGAACAAATGGAATAAAAAAGATCAATTCTTTTGCATCGATTTTGATCCCCCCCATTTTTTTTTTTTAAGTATCCATCATGAGTCCAACAATGTTATACAAGTGCAATGCTAAATTGGTGGAATACTCTTTTTAACATTTGGCAAGAGAAAAGTAGGACATTCTGCAACAGACTGCAGAAAAGTTTCTGTTTCTTCCTCGATAAGAAATGTTTAAGGCTGCCATGGAAATTACTGATGAAAGCTTTGATAGCCTTTTGGGTGCAAATTCAATATGCTCATCTATCTACATTTCTATTCAATTCAGAGATGTGGTCCACACAGAAGACAAAACAGAGCAGAATTCACCACACGGAGCAGATGTGGAGTTTTGCAGATAATTTCAGTCCAAAACAAATGGGCCAATATTTTGACTGAAATATCTGCAGTGATTATAAGCAACACACCTTGTGGAGTCAAAGCTCCTACATGTTTGTGCTTGTTTGTTTGTTTACTCACCTGTTGATTCTCTCGGTCACAGCTCGTCTACCTCACCCACAGTGGCCTCGAGGAGCTGTTTGTACAGGTGACACTGAACCACCATCAGTCACTTGCCTCCTCTCTGCAATGATAATGAGCAGCACGGGGGTCTTCAGTGTCTTTGTTAAAACAAACTGAATGCAAGGAATTAAGAAGTAAATAGAATAAAATCATAGCTTGTCTTTTTTACCTGACATAAGCTACTGTGATAACTTATTTATGACATTGAAATGTCTCAAAATGTAATCAACATGAATTTCTGCACACCAGCAAACTTGGTTTAATCCACATGCTTCCAGCTGAGAACCCGTATGTTTAATTCATGGAGGCTTGTGGATAAAGTCTTTTTTTATTGCTACAGCTGGTTGAAGAAAGACAATGATGCCACATTTTATCAAACAGACTGGAAACATGCAAAACAAAAGACTGTCTTCATGTATGAAAGCTTCATCAACTTCATCATAATCAAGTCCTAAAGCAACAGACCCACAAATTAGCAGCTGAATGATGCAGGTGACACATTGTTTCTAATGTCACCATGCTGTTTTGCCTATAATGGAAATAAATAAAGAATAGACAGGTGACAGAAGACTTTCTCTATGAATCTGAAATGGAAAAAGAAACAGCTTGATAGATTGATCATTTAGAATAGAAAACAAATTAAGTCTAACTCTCCTGCACTCAGTCAAAGATGTATTCATATTAAAATACTAACTACATTAAACTACATTTTATACATTATAAAGAATGATTCACCATAACACATCGTTCTCGGCATTATTACTTGAATGTTGAAATTAATGCTTTTAAAAGTCAGAAACAGGTAATCACAATAGCTCTGTCTAATATGACATTCTAATATGGAAACACACCCTGCTACCTTGGCTGTCTGGGCAGCAAATGAGCCAACTGTCAATCAATACCCACACTGCAGACATCAAAGTTATAAGTCTTCAAATCTTATTAATGGGGCAATAACTTCAAAAATGACCAGTAGCACACATATTACATTATCTAAATGTATTGATAAAGACCATAAAAACTATTGGCTTAGTATTTCTAGAGAGAAGTTTAAGTTTTTTGAATGGGAGTCAAAGATTTTTTTGGAGCCAACATCTAGTGGCTGTCGATGGTATTACAGTTGCTGCTTGATCCTCCACACAGTCCCTCACTGGCTTCCCACCACTAAGCATTGACAAAAAAAACTTGGGTACATAAAATCACAGGTATCCATCAATCAATCTTAGTTTATATAGCGCTAAATCGCTAAATCAGAACAAAGTCATCTCAAGGCACTTTATACATAGAGCAGGTCTAGACCATACTCTCATAGTAAGGGTAATATTGTCTGATGATATACATTGCCCTGTTATAACAGTACCATGTTATTACTTTGGGCCCCACTGAGATGTTCTTCCCAGTCTATGACCACCATAGTTATTCCCCTAAAACCAAGATATCCTCAATTATATTCTAACAGATTTCAGGTTATTGCCTGTGTAATTACCATGACATCACTTCATTACTATCTGTTGTTCCCATGATATTACCTCCTTACAGTATTATTATGATGGTGGTTTGGTGGAAGGTACAACTCTGATCTTATGACTATTGTATCTGTGAAAAATGTACACACCAGTACAAAAGTTGGATTTCATGACTATAAGAACAATGCAACCACAATAAATAAATACATCTCAGCTAATTAATTCATATTCAATGTATGTATCAGTCACTTTAACATGAACTTGGTTGTTACAAAGTAGTTGTGTAATATTGGTGTCAAATCTCTTCCTTAATATACTATAATAAAGCACACACAATAACCTTCAGAGTGCCTAACATGACAATCAGCCGGAGTGATGGATGAACTCGACGGGAGGAAGAGCACAGTATAACTGCATTCCCCACCAGCTGGAGTTATTTGCTCCAACATTCACTGGGTTATTCAGTCAGTCAGTAAGAGGAGCCGAGGCTTAAATCAATCCATTAGATCCATCCATCATCTCAGTATCTCAGTGGGAGACAAACACTGA
The DNA here is from genome assembly GCF_963691925.1 of Scomber scombrus. Classification (NCBI taxonomy): domain Eukaryota; kingdom Metazoa; phylum Chordata; class Actinopteri; order Scombriformes; family Scombridae; genus Scomber; species Scomber scombrus. The sequence goes on from NC_084984.1 coordinate 7,578,494, forward strand.
TGGATATGTTCACATCGACTGGCATTCCACCTTAAAAATGAGACTTGCTCCTGTGTCTTCCATATGCTCCAGAATATGCGTGTATGTGTGCAAGAAATATAGAAGGGAAAGGGTGAAGGGAGCATATTTAGGTTTAACTAACTATTTGACTGAGTGTGTGCGTCCATCAGCTTATTCTCCACTTCATAAGCCACAGCATGACAGGGCGTGATAATAAATGTTTAATAATGTCTCAGAAGAGAAACACAAGACTGACTCACTGTACCTGGCAGTGAAAACTGAAACCTCGATCACTCATCATGTTTCCTTGACTTGTTGACAGCGAGCATATGGTCGCTGCCAGGACCTGCTCGATTTTTCCTTGAAGTGACTAACTTTTGCCAGGTCGCACCAAAAAAGACTGTGTGATCTCTGATTGAAGATCTCTTTCATGCTGAATCTGATACCTGAACATTTGAATACACTGTTGAGTGGTGAATGCATTCATTGCACCACTACAGTATATTACTTAGCTAAGGGCACTTCATCTGCTTGTAAAACCTTGAATGATAGAAATATAATTTGTGGGTAGAGAAAGAAAATGTTCTTTTTTTCTGCTGACATCTCTAAAGCAAACACTCTAGCATCTATAAATGATAATTTGAAGTATAGATGAGACAGCCTTTAAACAACAAACTCTGGAGAACGCACTAATTAGGAGGTAAAAATGCAAGAATCAACAACTCAACTCATTAGCAGCAACTTTTTAAAAGATAAATAATGCAGCTTCAGCATCTGTATAAATGGTTGCAAGTTTTCCAAGAGAGTTGAAATGATTAAGAAGTGTGTTTGACACAGAGATGGAAAGAAAGCCAAATAATGACAGGTGTATTATAAACTCAGAGCCATGGGGAGCTAATGATAACACAAAAAGATACATGTATAACTTGTTGAATTGCACCAACAGTCATGTAAGTACTGTGGTTCAACTGTTGAAGTTTGTTTCTGGTCTGTAACTTCTTATGAGACTCTATTTCAGTTTTATAGAAGGAACATGTTTGCTCGAAGAAGTGAAAACAGGAGCCATGAACACACTGTCCCAGCATGATCAGCAAATTATTGATGTAACATTTCACACTGGAATGCACATCACATCCTGAACATCTCAAAATGCAAAAACAAGTCATGCAACAGCTAATTTAAATATTGACAAAGGTTCACAATCGATATGATATGATATTCATTTGCCTTGAAATGTCCATGGATGTTTGGTTTTCAGGGCAGCACGTCCATCAAAAAGGGCCCAGTGGTAGCGTTGGCTCTATCAGGGTGATCACAGGAAGTTCTGAAATGTTATCAAGTTAATTTATATTGAATGTCACACACCACAAAATTTGCCTCAGGGTGCTTTATATAACAACCCCTATCCTTAGATCCTCAATTTATATAAGGAAATCCCCACCGACTAAAAGAGGGATCCCTCTTCAAACAGCCATGCAATAGATGTTGAGTGTAAGGAACAGACAGGTAGTAAAATTACAGAAATACAGCAAGCTTCTATGATTTGTCCTTTTCCTGTAAAGCTTTACAAGGCTTTAAAAATCACCCATTAATATGATAGCAAAGAGTTTTAACTATATTATTTCTTCCTATATATCAGAGGCAAATAGCAGCAAATATATTTGGCCCCCTGAAGAAAATTCAGATTTTCATAGTTTACCTCAAAACTTTAGCGAAATTCTTCACGAATAACCAAAACCAACACAAGCTCCTGTTAATCCCAATTATTGTTTTATATCCTTGTTACATCTAATCCTGCCCCCACTCAAAGTTAATGGTGTTGAAATTAAGTCTAATAAACTTCCCAGAAATTAAAGTTTATCACATGAATTCAACAATGTTGGGAAGTCGAACAGAAACTGTGTGTTGATGCCATTTTCCCCTCTAGTACAATCCTTTACAGTGTTGTAAATCTTTTTTATTCTTAAATTAATTAAAGGAAATAAACATATAAGCCTGTGTTTCCACTGCACCAATTAACCCTCCCCTCCACCCAATGAAAAATCCTGAAAAAATATGATTATTTTGTAAATGGAGAGGGGGCAGTGCCATACAACATGAATACTGGGCTGCAGATAAGACAGCCAGATAACTGCAACATGCTCACATTGCAGAAAATGTTAGCCTGTCACAGCGAGGAGCTCCATCCACAGTATATATAGGGGATAAAGATGACCTTGCCCCATCAAGGATATTTGGACATGCTGATAGGAGGAGCCGGGAAAGGAACCAATACTCCTGTGAATAGTGGACCACCTGTTCTACCACCTGAGTTACTGTCAGCACTCAGGTCAGATGGTAATCAGGTATTATAGCTACTATCTATAACACCTCACCTTTAAAACCCTCCTCTCCATCCTCACATCTAAAGGTCAAATGAAGCATCAACTATTTACATTAAGAATTATCTTTATGTGCGAGAGGGAGGTGAGAAGATGTAATGAAATCTGAAATGAAGTGCACCACATTTTCACTGGAATTCCATTTTTTCGCTCCCTCCCCACACACGTACATTATGTTTCTCTTCACTTGTCCAGAGGCAGCAGATAAAGTGTGAGACCTTTTGGCTGTTCGCTGCTATGCAGAGCGGGCGGCTATTAGAAAAGTAGTTAAATCCAAGATCCACGATAAAAACAGCTGTTACCAGTAGGAGATGTAAGCTGAGCCAGAGAATTCAAACCCGGGCTTTGAAGGAAGGATAAGGATCCGTCAGCAATGAGACCACCGCCTATTGCCTCTGCATATCTAACCCTCATCAGTCTTTGTTGGGCAGCAGCTGCAGTGGAAAAATTGACTTGGTGCTCACTCTCAACTGATACGTGACACATGCTGCCACCAGACTAGGCACACGAATGCCCAGACTTACAACATGAAATATGATTCCCAGTTAATTTCTTTTTTTTATTTTTATAAAATGAATATGAAAAGTAAATACATGTTTTTGCAATTGTGATACAGTACCAGTCAAAAGTTTGGACGCACTTTCTCATTGATGTGAATGGGAAAGTGTGTCCAAATGTTGGACTGGTACTGTATAACAAAATATACCAACATATAAGCAACATATTGTCTGACTTTTGAGTGCAAAACTAGCTTAGTCAGATGAAGCCCATGAGTATTAGTCATCAAGCCATCCCATGACTAATGCAGCATGTTTCACACCTTTATGGCATATAAATCCAACCTTTGTGCGACTGAGGAAACAATTTAATTTTAAGGACGCCCATTGTGTTCTTAGAAATACATCTTTTCTTTTGTGGGAAAAAGGTTGTTGCTGCGTGCATGTTGTGAGATTGTTTAATGGAGTAACAAGTCAAGGTTGCAGAGGATACCTTCCTCTGCCTTTGAGACCAAAAGAAAGGAGAGAAAATCAATACATCTCACTTACACATAAAACCATAGACCTACTGATATAATGCATGAGTATTAAAAAAACACAAAAGACTTAACAAGTAGCCATGTTTATAATCTGCTAGACATTGTTGCAGATAAAACTTGTAGAGAGCCATGGTACCAATTTGGAAACATTATATAAAGTGCAGCTAACTCTGATTATTACATGCAGTTCTCCATATGGAGATTTTCTTAATTATTTACTCAAAAAGCTAACTGAGTGAGTATACATACAGCAGTACACATCAAACCATGAACCAGCTAAAGCAAAGTAATGGTTAAAGCATAATGATCAAGCTCACGTTTAATTCAAGATGTACAGTCAATAATTAGTAGAAGCTATTTCAGCAGCTGATTACATTGCAGCGGATTAACTAAATTAGCAGTTTACTCACTTAATGTTCTGCAGTGAATACCGTAACATCGATTGACAGCTGCGACGTAATGACTTTAAGACTGTATGCAAACATGATCTTCACAGTTAGATTTGGTTCCATGTTTTTACTGCTCAGCTCACAGTGGAATAAGGTTTAAACATCAGGTTTGTGGGGATACAGCAGCTTTGTGCCTTAAGCATTCCTGACTGTGATGAACATCTTGACTACTGACTGTGATTGCTTTAGTTAAATTCGTTACTGTAATTGTTTTTACAGGAAAAAAGCAAAAGAGAGAAAAAAAACATGATCACCAGACGTCTTGTACAATTGTCTCAGAATTGTGAATTCAAATTGAAAAGAGAATTTCCTCTAAGCTGCATGTTTGTAGTGCCAACTAGCCATATTTGGGTTTATGTATATCATTCACACTTTGCAGCTTAATGGATTGGTTTACAATATTTGAGACTATCTCAAAACAACATTCAGCCGCCTATATAAACGCTGAAACATGTTTTGCTGGATGTAATCATCCCCCTGTCCTCATTTAAAGACAATAAATATTTAAATCTTAATCTGGAGATATTATGAGGCTTTAGCTGTTTAAGTAAGTCAAATAAAATGGATATCTTCCACAGTTAAAGACTTTTTTTTTAAAGTAAAGATGTCCCTCTTTGAATTGATTGACAGCATTTTCCTGTTGAGCTGCAGAGGAAGGATTGTAACAAAAAGAGGGAATTTGGCACCGCAAAGGTAGGAACTTTGAAAGATATTGACTTGATTCAACTAACTCAGCCGCTTATTAGTTTCAGATGAACTTTTAAAATACATCTTAGCTTTAAATGTGGCTGTGAGTGAGGATTTTGTCCCCCATCATTTACATTGTGATGGGGGAGGAAGCATGGGTGAATATTATTTGAGCACCTGATTACTACTTTAAGACAGGCTTGAAGAATTGTGAACCTATCCTTTAACACAGACTGTGCTGCAGTTTTTGTTTCCTCTTACAAGATGGCAATTATACACTTAGCTGTCAGTGCATCATGACATTATAATCACTTGCTTTTAAGGGAGAACAGTATTGATGTAATTGACCATAATTGATGGTAGCCACCAACCATTCCAGTGAAACTTTTACTATAAGCCCATCTCATTTTTAAGTGCAAAAACAAGGAGAAGGTACCTTATTGCTGCAGCACTTTATTATATTTACTGTTGATCAGTTGTAACCTTTAAGGCAGGGAGAAGATCTGTATTTTAGAGACAATGACATGCAACAGTTAATATGTAAGGCTGCATGCATATGGGGGATGTTTTTCAGGTTTTTTAAAGACTTTGATCCCAAACCAAAAACACTGCTTTGAGTGTCAAAGTGTCTGTACTTTCTCGAATCACCCCATTTTACTCCCTGCCATCGCCTTCTGTCATCAGACAAACTTGGCAGGTTTCACAGGGAAGTGAGGAATGCAGAGAGCAAAGGACCAAAGGGTGCTCCAGTGAAACATCTGTTAAGATGGTCTGGAGCTATACTTTGTGTCAGATCATGTCACTGGCAATTACTGTAAATTGCATCAGTGTACCAGTGTGCAGTGGCTGATATAAACTACTTCTGTGTGACTGTAATGTCAAATGTGGTAAACTTAGATGCGGTGTGATTTGTTGCGAATGGGTGAGGCTGGAGAATTTTGAGCAGCAGAGGTGTTTCAGCATTAAAAGAAAATTAGCTGACTATACTCTCACGCTGTAGTGTTTATGGCTTCTGGGCAGCTTTCTAAATTTATAACTGTAATCTCTGTTGTCACACTTGTGATTAGCTTAATGATGATGAGAAAAGCTGATATAACTGAAGCTTTTTAGATCAGCACACAGATTTTACAGTTTCCCACAGCAGGGTTGTCAAATTGCTTCTAATCCGCTGTTTGTTTAGTTGTGTTTATTTGCACTTAATGTAAAAATAAATTAATTATCTGCAGCTTGAGAGCTGTGCATTTGTGTAGGTGACTTGATTAAAGGACAGGTTCACAATTTTCTAAGCCTGTCTTAAAACACTTATTCAGGTGCCCACATACAAATCTAATTAGGTTTTTCTTGATAATTAATTCAAGATTAAATTATTAAATTATTAATTATACCTCTTGTTCATATTGGCCTTTCAAAGATCTCTTCCTAATGCTCTAACAGTCCAAGTGGGACAAAATCCGCAGCCTTCCTTCTGTGCAAAAATGTATTTAAAAGTTTATCTGAAGATAATTTGAGGCTTCAGCATTACAAATTAGTTTAAGACAATATCTTTCAAAGCCACTGTCTTTTTTAGTGCCAAATACCCTATTTTTTGATACATTATTTAATTAAAAAAGACTGTGACTGTGAAAGATATCTACTTAATTTGACTAACTCAGCTAAAGCCTCATATTAACTTCAGATAAACATTTAAATACATTTCTACACAAAATGAGGACTGTGGATTACTCCACTTTTGGAAGAGATATTCTAATGGTTAGTATGAAAAGTAGGAATGATTACAACAAGAAAAACCTATTTCAATTTTCATTTGGGCACCTGAATATTGTTTTAAGACAGACCTGAAAAATTGTGAACCCATCCTTTAAGTGCAAATGTGTAGGTATTACAGGACAGACCTGTCGTTTGAATGTTTCAGAACCATGGACAGAGACATGGATCACAGAAACTGTGATATACTGTATGTCTCTGTGTGATTACATCTGTGAAGAGAAACACATGTATAGAATATATATTGTATATACACACAATAATTAATACATATCAATCTTAATGTTGTATTAATGTTCATTTTATTGTTATTTTGTACTTTCCAAATATTTGGACAAATTGTACTTTAATGCTTTGGCAACATTGACTTTCATGCAATTTGAATTGACCTGAATTGACATAAGCAGACTGATTCTCACTATGTGACTGATTGCAGTAATGACAGTCATAAATTTATCAAAATAATTACAGTTACTTTCATATGCAAAGATTCCGCCTCAGTAATTAACTTTCCACAGCAACATCTAGTGCCATTTCCTCTCATCTTCTCAAAGTCCCACAACTCCATCAACTATGTTTTTATCAGTGCCTGAGCAGCACAGGTTTCCCTGCTACTCTGACCTGCCAGTTTGCCTCTCCTTGTTCCACAGTGCTGCATTAACCAATCCAGTTTGCCACCGCGCCTGAATTGGTTTAATTAAATCCAGGGGCCTTAACACCGTCATGAATTTCAAAGAGAGCAGGGATGCGTGTACGCGTATGCCAAAAACCTACACCAACTTGGCCCTGCCAACTAAACGTTTGATCGTCATTAGTTGATATTCATGCAGTGCACAGCAGAGGTCCTAAAATTGAATCTCATATTCTTTAATATTCCTATGTTCATCAGCATGCATATTAATCATAGAATTTGAATCATGGGAACTGATTTGTCTCTAATGGACTGTACAACGCATCTTTATCTGTTTTCTTAATTCCCTTTCTCCTCTCAGGTGCTTAAGCTGACATGAGACTACGTAATTAATTCACTTAGTGTATAGAAGACAAGGCAATCAGTCAATGTGAAAGACATAGTAAGATTAATTCAGGCTTTTTATTGATGACTGCCGGCTGAATATCAAATACATTAATGAAATTGTTCATAAGCACTGAGAGAGCTACAATAGAATGAATGACCGTAGCATAAGGAGGTGCATATATTAATTTTTATAATGATGGTCTGCAGAACAGCAGTGAGGAATAAATGTGCATACTGTATTGAAACCTAAGCCTCACTTAATACTAGGGTGCAAGTGGCTTTGTGTTTCCAGTGTAATCCTCTGTATGCATTTCATAGATCCTTGGGAAATTTCATCCCTCCCTATTCTAAAACAGAGGGAAGGACGAAGGAGGGAAAGAGTGAGGAAAAAAGAGTGAATTACTGCTGAGCTGATGCTTACTGATGCCTAACACTAATTACATTTTTGCTGCTGTTTTAATGGAGTTTACATAGTCTTCTGGCAACCATGTGGGGAGGAGAGGTACCTTGTTTTCATTAGATTGATCACTGATGCAGAAAGCACCTACAGTATTTTTGTTTCTAAAAAGCATCGTATTGTGCCGTATGTGGGTACAAAGCTATTCACTATGTGTGTGCCTGTAATGTCAATGCAAAGCTGCTGCTGACATTCTTGGAATTCCGTCAAATCAGAGCAAGAGAGACGTAGCACTAGCATTTTCCACTGTGATAAACATTAATGAAAAAAAAAAACCTTTGGCTCTGCAGGATGTCAGCAAGCATATCAGTGGGGGGTGTTGGAGGTGTGGGGTTGAAAAGCTGCTGAGATAAGGGTGATCTATGCGATATGCTTGGAGAACCACCATGTGTCAACACAGAGCTTCTCTCCTTAAGATCTCATGTGTTCTTACTTAGTCTTCACACGACAGCTATTGACGGGCTTTGTTGTCGACAGCCGGGCCAAGGCCACACTCTCTGTTACCAGCCCCGTTTTTTTGCTGTCCCATTTTAGCATAAAATGATTAATGATTTTCTTTGCCACAGCATATTTTACATATCAGCCACAGACTACGAGAAGAGATGCATTTGTTATCCAGTTTCAAGGGCAACAGGCTAACAAGGGTTATCACACTTAAACTGTATTTTAGAATCAATGATTTACATCTGGATGGAAAATCTCTCATTAGGGAGAAGGAAACCAATCTGACTGACAATGCAAATTCTGTCAAATGTCTTCACCTCTGTGGTATATATACAGTAAACCTGATTATGTGGCCAATCATCAACAACTCACTACAGATCAACATCATTTGTTCCATTCTGGTCAAGACAGAAATATAAAAAAACAAAACAAAACAACAACAGTTTGTTAAGAAATTCATGGTTGTTTGAGGATGGTGCCACAATGAGGTTGACATTTTTGTTTTTTAGTGATATATCTTGACAACTATTTCATTTTTTTTTCATTTAAATTGAGTATAGATTTTCAAGTTCCACACAGAATGAATTGTAATAACTTTGTTGATCTCTTAACTTTTCATCTAGCATTTTTTTTTTTTTAAAGTTGCTACATTTGTTTCTTTGTCAAAATACCTCCAAAACTCATGACTTTCCAGTCAGCCTCAGCTGTAATCTGTGCTAACTAGCAAATGTTAGCATGCAAACACACTAAACTAAGATGGTGAACATGGTAAATATTATAGCCTATATGCTAAATATCAAAATGTTAGCATTGTCCCTGTGAGTACATTAGCATGCTCACATTAGCATTTAGCTCAAAGCACAGCCCGACAGAGCTGCCAACATGGCTGCTGACATTTATTTGTTAAGAATTTAGATGCTAGCTTACATAATCACATGTGTCTTTATTTGGCCTTATTTACTGAAGGAATGCACCAAGAATTTGTGCAAGAAAAATAGAAGAAAAGAGGCACATCTGAACATTTGCATGTTTCAGGTGTTCCAGTTGAGAGGCAAAAAGTATTGGAGAAGGAAATTCATACAAATAGCCACAGCTTCTGATTTATCCCTGCAGACTGATGCTTATTTCATTAACCACGCATACTGATCACTTTCTGTTTTTGAAGTTCATAAAGTATTTTCCATTGCATGTATTATAAATAGGAGAGTTTTTTCTGCTTTATACATAAATGAAGGTTTCTACTGGGGTTGTGAGATAAGACCTTGTTGACAGAGCAGAGCTGAATTCCTCCATAACATTAGACCCCTGTCTTGTATTTTTTATGGGCTAATGCAGTTTATGAGGAGGAGAAATTGTAAACTGAAGTCATGTAGATATTCATCTGTTCAAATATTTAACTTTACACATCTCTGATACATCTTTTTGAATTGCCTTGACATTACTAATTGACATCATCAGTTTTCTTTGCAGCCTGCACCTCGGGCATTTCATTGTAGTAGCTGCCAATGCTTACAGTAAAAACTACTTTATGAAGTTTTGACTTTTTCAGTAAGACACGTCAATATTACAGATGAGTCAGTCGTTGCTATGCTCGAACATTTCACTTTCAGCATGTATGCATGTACAGTATATAGAGCTTAACTATATTCTGTTGTGTGAAGCTTAAAGGGAAAAAGTTGAGAGAAGCTGTACTGTTGAGTATCCATTTTGACAATTTTGCAAGATATATTCAAGATGTATTAATTTAGTTGTTTGAAAAAAAATGCATGTATGTGTGTGTCTTTCTGAACTAATGTTAGCTCTTTAAGTGATAAGATCTGTGTTTGCTTTTCACATTTTGCTGATGAGCCTCTTGGTTCAAAACTAATAAAACAAGTCAACTAGCCTATTATGTTACTGTTCATCAAAGCCAACTCATCACATGTAATCAAACAACTTTAAATCGTTTGTGGCTTAAATCTGTATGAAATATGTCACATCAGAACCTAAAGTACACTTACTGATTTTATCATAGTGTGTCAGAAGTTGAAATTCTGACAACAATGCCAAAAATGAAAAGTTTAAGCCTATAAATTAAATTACAATGATTCATTCTATGCATATTAATTCTAGTTAGAATAGTATATCTAATGTTGCCACGAAAGTAAATATTATTACAGTCAAAAACTTATCAGTAATACAAATCAACACAGACAGTCTGCCATGAAATTTAGAAGCACTTCAGTGGAAGGAAAAAAAGACGCAAACAAAAATGATTCCAGTATCCCTCTCTTATAATTCAAAATAAACTATAATCTGTGACCATTCTGATTAAACTTTGACTTATTACTCTCACATAGCAGCATGGCAGTATGTTACATTTCAGAGTCAAAGCTTATGTGCGTGTCTGGGGATTTTTCTATTTACCGATCCTATCAGTAACAAACCCTTGCAGAGCCAAGCCTCAGTGACCGTGTTTATTAATAGACAGTCATCTCAACTACTGGCCAATGAACTGCTATTCCCCAAATATGTGATGGGATTTGCCAAGTGACTGCTGAAAGAGAATGTGGGATGACAACACTGCATGTTATTGCAATAGTAGATGGAAAAATTAGAGAGGTAGAAGAACTCAAAGAGCTCAAAAATGTTTGCTTTTTGCCTGCCTTTCTCAAATTTGTTTTCACCTACACAAATACCCACAGACCTTGATTAAATGAGGACTATATTAAAGATCCCCTCCAAAAAGTTATCAAGACGTATAAAAATACTTTGTTTGGGCCAATAACATGTCTGATATGGTTTTTCCACAAAAAAGTATAATTACCATGTTAAAATCCTTAAAATGACATTTACACCTGATCCCTAATGGAAAATTCCAGAATATTTAAATATGCAAATATTTTATTTAAGCAGTTTAACTGCTGGACACAAAATGTCTCCAATTGCAAAGTCCATTCTCAGTGTATGTGCAATGGAGGCTTCAAATTTCCACATCACACTTATGTAAGTAGCGTACTGGACAATGATTCCAACACAAATCATGTTCATAGGCCCTTTACATCAGATTTTCAGTGAGCACAGAGTAGCTTTCTAGTTTTAGCAGATGAATGTAAAAAATAATCTTCTACTTTTAAACTCATCACAAACAACATTTTGCGTACCTTGTGAGGTTATTGGTGTTAAGACCAATCAGCGTTGCGAACCCAGTTGCTTCACAGGGTAAGACGGTGATAGACAGATGGTTCATCCAATTACCTGCACAGTATTTTTTTGAAAATGTCTGTCCTTTTCCAAACAGTTTCAAAGGATGACTTCTCAGTCGGTGCTGTGTAACAAACTGTGCTGTGTTTTAAACAAGACATTTCAAACATTGGAATAGTTGAACTAACAGTGAGTTTGCAGATTGTAACCAAATCAATATACCTCCCCTCCCCCTCTTCCTCCAAGTGTGTAGAGAACTTATGGTGGCTGCAAAACTTGCAAAACATACAGAAGGCCCTCTCTGGAGCCAGTGTTTTGTCTGTTTGTCTGTTTGTCTGTTTTAGGCTACTGTAGAAACATGGTGGTGCAACATGGTGGGCTCCACGGGAGAGGACCCACTCCCTACGTAGCTATAAAGGGCTCATTCTAAGGTGAAAAAAACACTAATTCTTATTTTAAGGTGATTATACATGAATTGAATCATACTTATTAATATTATATTCCATTTCTGCCATGTCTGTTTCATTAGAAGCTACTAAATCTTACACACTGGCCTGTTTAAACCTTATATAATACGCACATAAGGTGATTTATGTATAGTTTATGCTTGGGGTTGCCCTGCATGTGTCCACCCACTGGTGTGATATGTGCATCTTGTTTTGATGTGTACGCAGCATAATGTTGATGTTAGTCATTAATAAAAAATGGCACCATCTGCTCCCTGCCAGTGCTCTGCACAGGATATCTGTCTACTCCAGCACTGTTATGATGGACAGCTATTCAATAATCCACCTCAGAATAAGAGCATGCAGGCCAGGACCAAAAGGTGCTTTTTCCTACTGTGGGTGGTACAGTGACACATTATGCTCCCGCAGGATGCTAGCTGACCCTCATACAATCAATAGTATCATGGGAGCAGGCGTCTAACATCTACTTCTGGTCTGCTGGGTTTAACTTAGACTTCAATTAATCAACACAGCAGTTAATTGATTAGTCGTAATATGCTAAGCAGACTGCCTTCGCTTTGACAGTTGTTTAAAGAGGGATTTGGGGGCGTGATTCATTTGAAGAATTGACTGAATTCAAGTGCAGCTTGCAGCATATATCTTATCATCAGTGCAGGCATTCCCACAGCAAATCTCTTGAAATAATCTCATAACTGGTGGCCTTGATCAAGATAAATCTGTTTATCTAAACCTCGAAATACTCAACTCAGAGAAAAGAATAATTCATAAATGACTTACAGTGATGCAAAAAATAAGCATCCATGCTGAAAAATGAAAGCTGCAAACCGTGCTCCTGGAAAGCTGCTGTTTCCAGGAGCATGGTTCTAATTGGCAATTATGGTAGTTATGCTAATGCTTTTATTCTATTAGTACTGCACAGCGTTTTAGAAACTCAATATCGTTTTGAATCAGAACCCTGAATGCACAAACACTGACGAATACTTTTTTTCCCCCACATTGCACAATTGCAGATTCATTCACTCTTCTGCAAGAACATTACAGCATAGCATATGGTAACAGTAGTTTTCATCATGTAGTGTGTTTAATTATGGATGTATAGGCACACACACTGACTCATCTATGAACGGTAGCAGGAAGCAGCTGATTAGAAGCTGTATATAAGTAGTGTGGATTAGAAAAGTACATGCAGTCAAGTTCAGGATATACAGAAACATGCAAGCAGATGATATCAGGCATCCAAAAGCATCTACACATAGAATAAACCAAGATAAAGCATATGAAGTGAATTTCTCAAGCAAAAGTTTTATTCAATATGATGGATCGATTGGTTTAACTATTTTCTTAAACCACCTGTTTAGAAATGAATTACTTTGGTTAATTAATCATTATTTCCATAGTGCACATTACATTATGTAACAATGAAACATGGACCCCTTGCTGAGGTGGTCTTGGGAGCCGGACTTTGAGTTGAAGGGTTACGACCCTTGTTGAGCCATCCTGACCCTTGTGTCACCACTGTGTTCTCAACCAAGACAGCTTTTTGGCACCGATTCATTGACAGAATCTCAAGGTGAAGCAGGGGAGCAGAGCCTGTATAGCTTGGTGGACTCATCTGTAAATAAAGTATCTCTGTTTAATGGGTGGAATATTACATGAAACAGAGCACAGATGGTGTTCTTTAGCCTTCTTCAGCTTGTGACTTCCAGTGCCATTTGCAGTATGAAGAGGTTAAGATGAGAGCTAGCACCACTATGTCTGAGGCCATGGTACTTAGACAACAGTGGATTGGCCTCTTTGGGCTGAGAGTAGAGTTGCTGCCTCAACTGAAGGTTTTCAAAGGGCTTGCTCACAAGTGAGGGTAAGATGGAGCATGACATTGACAAGCAGATTGCTGTGGCATTTATAGTGATGCAGGATATGTAGCAGACTGATGGGAACTAGGCTTTTACCAGTCAACATAAGTTCCAACCCTATCTTTTGGCTTTTGGGCATGAGCTCTGAGTAGTGACCAAAAAGATGAAATTGCAGATAAAAGCGACTGATGTGAGGCTCCTTAACAGAGCATCTAAGTTCACTCTCAGGGACAGGGTGAAGAGCAAAAAATTGAAAAGGAAACACCTTGAGAAACACTGCTGGCTTGTGTCGAAAGGGGTGACTTGAGGTTGTTTGGGCATCGGATCAAGACAGACTTACTGGGAGGAAAACGAGCCAGCTACGACCATGTGGTGAACATGGATAAGCAGTGGATGCAGTAGAAGCATTGATGAATGGATGCCATAATCTAAATGGGCATTTGTTTAGGAGATTTTAAGCAGGCTGAGATGTGTGTGGGCTGTGATTGGAAAATGATAAAAGCTCTTCAGGAGAAATTTCAGGTTTTTCATAAATAAACCCACCAAAACAGGTTTTTTTGACTAAGTAAGCACATTCAGAATCATCTTCAATTCAAGTCTACATGAGAAAGGTTGAAAAGTTGTACAGAAAAGGTTTGAGAATTAAAGCTATGAAGAGTCATGATGCAAAGAGTCGTGACATCAGGTAGACCACTCTTCCATAGCTCACCGATTGGTCCAGCTTTCAGCTAAATGGCTCAGTTGGTGATAGTTTCCAGACCGTAAATATCGAGCTCATGAGATTTAGATCTGCTCTGCAAGGCTAACCTGTATGGTCCAGCATTTTTACAGTACTGCTCAAATCAATATGAATGATTAATATTTGAACAATGAAGCATTATATATTAAACCAGGGTTTCCAAATCCAACTGGGTGTGGGTAAATTTGCATTAGTGCTCCCATCATTAATAAATATTACATAAGTAGGAAATCTCATTCTGCCATTAAGCCCAAACCAAAGTGCAAATTTTATTCTACATTTAAAAAGTGGATCATCTCTTGTTTTTAACATTTCATTTAACAAATTGGACATACCAGACATTCAATATCTATCAACTACCAATGCGTTATTACGTGTCTAGAAGTAACTAATAGTTTAAAGTGGATGAAGTGATGATTAAAAGAAATGTCAGTAAAGCAGCACCACAAAGTGCATTTAATGTTCACATCATCTACGTCTCCATGTCAGACAGAGGAGAGCGAGACTGCTTTTTGTCCTCCCTCTAGTCTGTATTCCTCCTTCCAGTCTTTATTTCGGGCTAATGGCACATGGAGGTTAAGGACCATTAGTCCGCTCCCTGGACTATAGCTGCACCTATTATAGTGCTACAGCATAGCTTTCTTCAATTGGCCAACCCTACTTTATCACTGCTTACCCAAGACCTTTCCCAGAAGGTCAGGCTTTTCTAATGACTTGTGACTTGAGTCATGAGGAGGAGAGGAAAAGTGAATGGGGAAAATTGCCTGAAGACAGAGAGAGGAAGAGACAGAGCAAGAATGAAAAGCAAGGAAGGGCGAGGAAAAAGGTTGGAGTGTTGGAGAAGGATATATCCCAGGGGCAAAAATTGATCTAATGTAGACACTGGTGAATAACTTAGATTAAAGGTCATTGTAAAGTTTCTGTGTACATTTAATAAAGATGGAATCCAGAAAGACAGTTAGCAAAATCCTGAACTTAAACTTGACTTGATTGAGTCAGACACTTTACATACAGAATTCCTAATTACACACTCACTGACTCTGATTTAGGTGGTTGAGATAACACTAAACTGCATGCAATCTTATAAAACCACCCTAACCTAAGCAAAGATAATCTCGACAGGGCGATGAGAGTAATGAGTTGCATTATATTAGGAAATGAACCATTGAAATGGAAAACAATATTCTGCCATTGCAATCATATTATTGCTCTGGTAAGATTTCCTATTGACTAATTCTCCATTACTGACAGATGGAGGAGGGGGGGATAGGAAATCTGACCACGAATGCAACTGGGGATTCTTAGAAATCCAGAAATATAAGATGACTTTTCATGCTGTTGATTTTGCTCAGTGTCTAAATCCTTCACCTTGATTAAAACTGGCTGACCTGCGATTCAGTCGAATTCCTCTTTAATGAGCCTTACTGATTAATTGCAATGAAATGTAAAAAAAAATAAATATGTAAAGGTGCAAAAATGTTTGGTACAATTTGTACTTTTCTTACTGGCCTACTTAGAGTTGGTTTTCCCAGGTATTAAAATGTGGACAAAGGGGAATGCATACAATTTTGCACTATGAGTAACAAAAGTTATACTTGCTGAGGAATGGAAACATACAAACATATTCATCTGAATAACATAATGTAAAACCATCTTATAAACCAGGGTTTTCCAAGTAAAGACATTAAAGAATAGGTTCACGATTTTACAAGTCAGTCTTAATCAATAATAAGGTCTCTGTATGAATATTAAAACAGGTTTTGCTCACTGTAATTATTCCTCCTGTACATACTGCCCATTAGAAGATCCACTCCTACTGAGCTTTTAATGTGTGCGATGGGGGACACAAACCACAGTCTTTGTGTTGATCAAAACTGTATTACAGGTTTTTCTGAAGCTCATATGAGGCTGAAATAGTCAAATTAAGTGGATATCCTCCAACATTACAATTCTTTCTATTTGTTTTCTTGGACAGTGTTTGCTGTTGAGCTACAGTGAGTGGATGGTAACAAAAAGAGAGAATTTTGTACTAAAAAGACTAACGTTTGACGATATCTCCTTAATTTGACTGAAAACTAGACCTAGACAATACAAAAGGTTAACGTTAAGGCCATCAGTTTTAATTATTTCTCCTTCGATTCAGATAAATTTCTTTCTGTCCATTTTAGATGAAGGCTGAAGGCTACATTACCCTAGATCCTCTGCCACTATTGGTATGGAGATACAGACAGTCTGCTTTGTGTTACCCAGTACAAAACCTGATTAAGATTTTGTGGACATTAAGTCCCCTCCCTCTCTCTCTCTCTTTCTCACACATATACACATGCACGCACGCACATACACACCATACATATATATAACATTAGAGTGCTTTATTGAATGACGTGACTCAATATTAATTGAGGAATTATTTATTGAGGAATGATGCTTTCACAATAATATCAATATCTTGATCTTCAACTTGTACCATGGCCACTTAACAGGATGAAGACATTTAGTTGTCTGCTTGGAAGACCTTTTCACCCTCTGGCCCAGGGAGACCTCACTGAGCACACAGGCTAAACTACAAATTACAAACAACTTAAGTAGCTGCCATTACTTTATTGGCCTATTTGAACTGCACAAGTGCAACAACAAGTGCAGCGTGGTTACCTCATGTCTAGACATCAAGTGCTTTCTATCTTTATGATTCTTAGTTTGGGGATTGTATGTTAGCATGGACCACTCAATCAGAATCTGTTTTATTAGCCAGTGCAAGCATATGAAGAATGTGTCTTAACGTTTGCAACCACAAATGCAACACAGAGGAAATAAAATAGGTAAAAATAAGGTAATAATAACAATAATGAAATAATCAAAGTAATATTTAAATTACAGAAATTGTGGAATGGAATTTAAAAAATGGGATATAAAACATGAAATTAAATATTGACTATATAGGAAATATGGACTGTGACAAGAGCAAAAGTTAAATGTGACACTTGCAATAAATAATTAAAATTAGTTCCGGTCAAATGCAATGCACAGTGTAAAGTCCAGTGTGATGAAATATATCAAATTGACAAGTGCAGGGATTAAACGAGGGTTATGAAATGTAAAATCCAGTTTGATAACTCTGTCTTCATCCTGTTTATGTGGCCGTGGTACAAGATTTAATGCAAATGCAGGTCAGGGTCAAAGAAGAGCATTGTTTTGTGGGTGGACTTGATGCATTCGACTACTGTTCATTTCAAATTGCTGCTAGTTGGCTAAGATCTGATTCCAAACACCACTATCTCTGTTAGCAAAAGGCATTTTATAGCCTGTGATTGTAAAATGGGTTTTCTCATTTCATTTTATATTCTCAAGAATGTATGGCTGAGGATATTTAATATGATATCATCACTCTCACAGCATATAGTCAGTATTATATGCTGTAAATCATGAATGTGAACCCAAAAACCATAAGCAAGAAAAATATATCTGTAAAACCAGAATTTAAAAACAATAAAAGAGAAACCATTCTTGGACCCTTTGCTTTTATGTGTCTTGCCCATCTTTGCCCTCAGTTTTAAAGCTGTTTTGAAGCGGGGGCGGGTTTTGTCCCTATAGGCTAACTATCAAATGACTGACAACTTATGTCAAGCTTGTGTAAATGTAGATATGAGGCCTGGTTTAGCTGAAACGCTTAACTAAAGTTTCAGCATGAATATAAATAGATTTAAGGGTATTATAGGCAATTTAGGTCAGGTTTAGAGAATGGTGTCACCTGTCAGAGGGCTGGGTTGATTTATGATGGCACAATCTGATTTTCCATTTCCAGGCCAAATGATAGGTCATAACATCATTTAACATGAGTACAGAGCTTTCATAGGATTGCTCACCTGATTTTTGGTGCATTTCACCATGTGTATTGATTAATACAAACACATTTGTATTAAAATTGGATTGCACTGTCTCTGTATGGTCAGGGCAAATCTAGGATCAGGTTGTGGTCAGACTTTAGCTGTTTTTTTTATGTTAAACTGTCATAACAACATCATCAAGCAGGGAAAAAGCAAGATGTGAGCGTAAATGAAGATAGGTGGGCTCCAATAAAAAACTGATTTATGATGCCTATGCATGATATTGCAGTAACTACTATATTGCTAAAAGTTGTAAATGTATGAAATATTGTGACCAAGGAGTAATCTGAAATTGGAGAGTTAGAAGAGGAAGAAGTAGCAAACAATAAGGAGATATATATCATGTCAGAGAGGAGAAGAGGGTGAGAGTGCAGCAAAGGCAAGAGCAGAGGAGGAAGAACACATTATTTGAACATAACCTTTCCAAGTTTATTAAAGTTAGAGCGATACTTGTCACATAGCAGTACAATATTTTAACGTAAAAGATTCAACGGTATACTTCTTTAAAGTTTCAGAAAGTTTTGAAATAATGAAATCTCAAATGAAATATGGATGCTGTTTTAATAATCATGACTTTGCATGGTGAGAAGTTCATATATGCTTTAGCAGCACAGACTTAGAGATGCTACTTTTTTGTGTTGAAAGGAGTCACTCAATGCGGTTCTGATTAAAATGAATTCCTGGACACCTCTAGATGGGGTTGTTATGCACATGTTCAACAGGGTGGGAAACCTCCGACCACATCTTCTTGGAGAAAATGCAGGCTTCTCTGTTTAGACTACTGCTGCTACAACACAAACCCAGATAAGAAGTGTAAAATGGATGGGTGGAAGAATTGAAAATAGAATATCTGTTACAAGAAAATATGAGTAATGCTGCACAGCTGCTTCCTGGTTTAGCTTATCAGCCATAAAGCATTGGACCACAATGTCTTATAACCCCTGAATTAAGGCATACAGGGCACAAATGATTGAACAAATGGAAGACAGATAAGCAAAGGAAATGTATGGGGAAAAGATACACTGTCATTGTAGGAATATTGCCGTCCCAGGCGCAGGACACTGACTTGATAATGTCAGCCAGTGATTGGAAAGTAATTACTTTCTAATGAATTTCAGGTTTCCCCCTGAAATATCACCTGTTACGTCTCTGTGTATGATAACATGCTGATGTGAAGACCAGCTCTCATTGAAATAATGGAAAAGCATCTGACACATAATTTTGACCAAACTGTGTGGCATTTAAGCGATGCAAGGTCTGGCTTGAATTATTTTTCCAATATGTTCTATTCCCTGTCCCGCAGTTTTCGAGCATTATCATCAAAACAGTAGAGCGCATTGCTGTGTGAAATAGTGCTTTTTCTGACAGGTAATGTTGTATCTGGTGCCAGTCAGGGGCAAGTATGTCAAGGGTAAGTGAAAATTAAAACTTGTCAAATCTTGAAGAAATAGTTTGACATTTTGAGAAGTACACTGTACTATTCTCATATCTGTTTGCTCAGTAAAAGACTACAGCTGGAAGGTGATTAGTTTAGCTTAGCATTAATACTGGAAACAGGGTTTGTACAGATTAAATAAAACAAGATATAATGTGTTAATTAGTGCGCTTTAAAGCTTTAACAGTGCTGGCTGGAAGATTTTGTTACCAGTCTAACTGTTTCCCCTGTTTATGGTCTTTTTTTGTTTCATGAGCTAAGCTAACTACTTGCTGGCTGCAGTCTGTTGTGATTTATTTTTGGACAGGCTAAAAAGAAGATACCACTCTCCAAACACTTCACAGTCCTTCTGAAATCTCATTTAGTCATCTCTTTTTGGCAGTCAAAAATAATGTCAACATGTTTTTCCAATGTGTTGTTAATTGTTTTTTTATTATTATTAAAAGGAAGCAGAGCTGAGCAGCTAATTAGCCACCTACCTTCCAACTGGTGTCATCAGTTTATTTTTTCCAGTAAATATTTCTTTGGTGAGTCATTTGGTGAGCTAAGGTGCATGACGAGACATGTGTTCATGTTTGTAAGTTAGATAAGAAAACTTTAGCAGGAAAGCTAATGTAAATTGACCGTCTGCTTTGCCTATGACAGAACTCATACATCACTGCTTAATGCAAAGATTGGATGGAGAACTACGAGTATTGCGTCAGAATCAACGCAAAAGCAAGGGGTGGCATTATGAAGCCAAAAAACATAAAATATAATCTCTCCTGTTAGTTTTTGACTGTGTGTGTGTGTGTGTGTGTGTGTGTGTGTGTGTGTGTGTGTGTGTGTGTGTGTGTGTGTGTGTGTGTGTGTGTGTGTGTGTGTGTGTGTGTGTGGATAGTTCTCTGGAACAGGTTAATGTTAATGCCAGCTTGAGAGGCTTCTTAGCAGTATTTTTATGCAACTCTTCTATATGTGCATTGCAGGGAGTAACACTTTACAGCCCTTGAAGTAAGTGGCAAGTGAAGGACTGCCATGGTTTTGTGCATGTATAATCACTTCATTCATAGTAGTGACATAAAACTCAATTTACACAACCATACACTGATGTGCTGTGTTCATGAGAAGCATGAGAAAGTTCGAAATTCTGACCTCCTATTTATTAACTCTGAATTTTCAATCAAGCAAGTTAAATGTCACGGAAATATTTCTATTTCACATTATGATTTGGGTGGCACTCTTCACCCTGCCCTTACTCATTTCTGACTAGTCTAGTTGGATTGTAGGAAGTTCTCTATCGCTCAGGTCCACAGCAGTCCAGTTAATTTCTTCGTCCAATTCCGGACTAGTTTATTTCCTATATATAGTATTTTCCTGCCTCAGTCAGGGAAGAATGTAATGCACCCAATACTCCACATCTAGAAACTGATACAAAAACAATTCAGCGGAGCCGAATACATGTGGGGTGCACTGGTGCCTTAAACTACAAAATAAACCAGTAGCTCATGAAAGCATCAAATTGAAATACAAAACTCAATAGGGAAACTTTGGAAAAGCAAATAGCACAACATGAATGTTCACGTAACATCAAAGGAACTCATACTTGGAAAAACTGATAAAAGTGAATAGTGTTTTTCTATTCAAGGCAACCAAGGAGAAGGACTTTTTCAGAATGTGACAGCGAACATAACGAAAATGACTAAACTTTGGAAGAAAGCTATGTGGCCTCATAACACCTCGTCTGTCCTTGTGGAGTGATGTTTGCACAAACTGAGAAGTTGCTGAATGGATTTGTGTGTGTGTGTGTGAACGTATATGCCTTTGTGTATGTGTTTGTGTGTGTGTGTGTGTGTGTGTGTGTGTGTGTGTGTGTGCGCACGCATGCATGTGCTGACACATCATTTGTGCAATGCTTTGGTAGAAAGCTGATTAAAGGGAGAATGAGGAAGTTGATTTCTACCCCACAGTGGACCAACAATGTGCAGGATTAATAAGGCCCGGCTCCTATCCACGCAGGTTAATTAGGGTTAAATGATAATTAGGACACCATTAAAAAGGCAAACAACCACAGAGGACCCATAATCCGCACAATGCTGCGCTGCTGTGGGTAAGTTTGTTTGTTTCAGGAGGGGTGTGTGTATGTGCACAAGAGGTATTTTGTGCCTCCAGTATGTATAGACTGTCATGAATGTTTATGTATATGTGATGAACAACTGCCTATTTATATACGTTTTATTTTTAGTGTGGGGACATGACCTGGTTGTTAATATCCTGACATTTTGAACCTCACTGAAGGATATGTTGGTTTTTTATAACTTTGCATAGTTGAAGGTCGCTGCACATTTCTTCACTTTTTAATGTCTTCTAGTGAAAGTCACGATTTAAATTTCTCAGCGATGGCCTAAATTATCACAGAAAAACATCATGTATATTTTATTTGTTTTTTTGTTTTTTTTTACAAAATCCACGTCACATCATATTAACTGCTGCTGTGTGGAGAGCTCACTATAGTGAAAATAGATTCTGACTAATACCCAGAATACCTTGAACCATAACGGATGGGATGTAAATGTGTCGGGGTTGACCTGGAACATCGTCTTTGTCCCTTTTCAAATACAACAATTTGCTCCCATTTTATGCTTGCAAATGTGACACCAGGATGTGGAAGTGACAAATTGGAATTGATTGGAGCCTTGGCTAAAATGTCTCAGGTTGTGACCCCTAAAGCTCAAAAGCATTTTCCCATATTAGTATGCTGCACCTCACAGCTCCCACCTTACAGGCAAGATTTCAGAGCATGAACAGAATCAATCTGCATCACTGTATATTTGTGTATGTTTTCTTTAATTTATCTCACTGTTTGAGTTAATTTCATCATTCAATCCTCCTTTAATAGTATTAGCTACTGTGTGGAGAGAGCTTCTGTAAGTCCTTCTCCATTTACATTACGTAATAAATATCAACCCTTATAATTATTGAAGAATTTTCTCCAAATAAATCAAGACTTTTTAATCCCATAAGCTTTTCATTCTGTGATATATTGGTGCGATTTGTGATGATTTAAAATATTTCCAACCCTCAATTTCCCCTTTATGGCTATTCTAATTTATTGTACTTTTATTCATTGAGTTGCACCTAATGATGGATATCGCCATCATACAGAAAGCAACCCTGACAGGGTTAGTGGTGGTTTGTAATCCTCTTTAGGGTCTCCAAATCTCTAGGGCTAGCATTGAACTCCTTCCCTCTGTAGCATCCAGATGTACACCGGGTAAATTTATCAGCACAAAACACCCTCGGCATGCCTGAGTGAAAGCGCTAGCTTAGCACTGATAGTAAGGCTGTAAAGTAGCAGTGGGCATTTTCATTCCATCTTATTTTTTATTTTATTTCTTTCTTGGAAGGCTATATCTTTAGGCCTCCTGTGATCTGACTGCAGCCTGACTGAGTAATTCCTGAGCTGTGATAAGGTCTTGGATAAGCATAATGACATTTGGAGGTGTGAAGTTTTTGCTCCCTTTAAATGGAGATGGTGATTCTCTCCCTACACCTCTGTGCTTATTTAGAGCCCAAACAATGGCCTAGAATTTCAATGGAGGTTCTTATTCACAGACAGGTTTTTTTCCTGTGTGTGTCAGTGTGTGAGCGTATGCCTGCCTGTGTGTGACCTGCATTCTTTTCAGGTTTTTTACCACCCAACAGGTCCAGCTCCTTTCACATGAGTGTAGAATAGGTAGTATGTCATTCCTCACTGGTGTTAAGGGGGGTCACTCTTTTTATCCGCTTACCCAGCAAGATTTTTCAGCACTGGCTTTGTATGTATATGTGTGGATGTAATTGGGGTGACTGGAGTAACTAGGGTGTATTTTTTTTTGTTGTATTTGACAGCTTTTAGTGAGGCTGTGTGAACACCGGACAATAAGTGCACAGCAAACTATTGACTGTATTCCTCACACAGAAAAAAAGGTCTGGGTCAAACCGATATTTAACGTGTGACAGCTAACTTTTGGACTATTTCAATGATATGTGTCAGGGGCAATCACTGATGAGAACAAAGTCAAATTGCAGAATGTTTTTATACAGAGTTAAACTTAAGTGAAATTTGACATGCAAATTGCACATCATTTTGACAGTGCTAACCCTCGATGGAGACAACTGGAGACTACAGAATTGAGGAAGCCATCATCACACAACTCATACTGCGTCATCATTCTTCCATGTGTTTCAGGAGAATGCAAGACCAGTTTTATTTTCAGTAACAGAAGAAAACTACAGATAAATAACTCAGAAATGCTGGTAAAAATATAGGCTGCTGTGAGTAAACATTAATCAGAAGCGTGCTAAAGTTTTAGTTGGCTACTTATTCATGTGCATAAACTAACTAGTCAAGCCCATCCCTTATTATGGACTTCTAATGAGCATGATTTAAATGATTTAAATGAACAGCAAGATTACAGCTGGTAAATTAGACCTTGAATTTTCATAATTACAATTGTGACTGATTTAATCTTTCATCTACCACAGTAATCATCGCAGCTTACAAGAAGGCACAAACATGCAGCAGACAGACATCGCCTGGAAAAGAAATCTCAACTTTCGATGTCAATCAATGTTTATCTCCCCTGTTGCTTCTAATAGACCACGGCTGGTGATGCTCTAAATATCACACGAAAAGAAACAGTTAATTAATCCTAAAGGTGAAGCCAAAGACTGACATATCTTATTCTTCTGTATTGTAGATTTCCATCTTTTACTTCCAAAAACACAATTAAAAACAAATCAGTCAACCACACTGTTGCACTTGGTGGCGTGTTCATTCATTAACCTACATATCTCTGAAGAGAAAATAGTCCCCACCAAATACATCAATTACTCTTGTTTGGGTAACATAAAACTACAGTGCCACAGTTGTTTCAAGAAAATGATTGTGCTTATTCGTGACCTGTTTTTGAAGATCTTAAGTAGAAATGAATGGGCTTGGGGCTGAAGTGCAGTGTAGGGTATTTTAGAAAAGTCAAAAAGTATTGATGTTTGTTTTTTACGTGCGGTGTGTTTGACAAAAAATACAAAATATCATCAGCCTTACCCTATAACATAAAATCAGAGAGGGATTTTAATAAACTTTCTTTACCAAACAGTTGCAATGTCTTGAGCATCATCTTCCCTCTTCAGTACGTCTGAACTTCAATGATCAAAGCCAAATTTTGAGTTGTTTTTTTTCCTTTCTTCTTTTTTGGTGCTTCCATTTTGCCTATGAAAACCCACCAAGTTTAATTTTGGGATACACTTCAGAGACTACAGGTGGATGCTGGGGTATTAGTGGGGCTGACAGGTGCCAGCATGGTGAGCAGCTGCCGTCTAGTAGAGCAGCAATGGCAGTGAGAGTGAGCAAGTTCACTGAGCTTGAAAAGACTACTTATATTATAAAAGACTGTTGGATCTGTGCTGCAGTAAGTGCAGTCTGTCACAGACACTGGCATAACTCGAGTTAGCTGTCTCAACTTCACATGCCTTTTTAAGGGCAGAGAATACAACAGCATCCTGTACTGTCCCAGAAATAATGAGGAAACACCTGCAACAGCACCTTAAGGCTTGATCTGATGCCGTTCACTTTTTTTATTGCACCTTTCAAAACACACAGCGTACACCTTTACACCTTTGCAGCTTGTAAACCCTGAAGCCAACATGGAGAAATCGCCTGACGTTGATAAAACATCTGGAGCAAATGAAAGAGGAAGAGGAGGAGGGGGGAAAGGAGAGGGAACAGAAGCAATTATATAGTTGAAGTGCAAACGAAAACACAATTACTGGAGGAGGAGAGTTGGAGCTGAATGATGTGCATGAGTGAGGATGTTTAGCCTCTCTGCATTGACTGAGGTTGAGGTCGAAGCACACAGGAGTGATTACCACAACAGAAAACATATTGAACGCCCCTTTCACAGCAAGGACAGAAAGGCGCTGCCATTTCACACAGATATTATAAATGTCAATTCCACTTTGGAAGTACAATCATGTTAAATGGTCCTAAAGTCATTATGCAATTTGACCTACTGTATGTCAGGTTTTTAACAGGGAAGTGTGTGCGTGTCACTTTGTATTCTGTGCACAATCAAATCACTGACATTTGAGGTGAGTTCAGTAGGCTAAAAATTGCTTAAATGATGATGATGAAACTCTAAGAAATAAGGGTAATTGTCAGTACGTGTGCTGGGAGATATGTTCTGTACAAAGTGCTAGAAGAAGGTAAACAGGAACGTGTGCGTACGCATGTTAAAAGAAGGGAGGAAAGTGATATGAAAGAAACTACAGAGTGGGATGAAACCTCCAACAACACAGCATGCAAACAATGAAACAAATTATCTTTTATACTGCTTGTTTTCACAGACGTGTGTACCTTCAAACACAAGCAGCATAAAACAAACAATAAAGAAAAGATAGAAACATAATGAGAACATTTATGAATTCACATCAATAATAAATGGCTTGTTATTGCATATTGCATTTCAGTTTTTCATGTGAATACATTACTTAACTGCTCAAATGTTCACTTAAGAGTAATGAAATATTTGTCAATGCATACACAATATGCATATTAGGTTCACTTAACTGTACTACATATATATACTAGACATTATATATATAAGGTCTATGAGTTATTTATATAAGTTGTCATAGTCTAAAACATGTTGTGCCAAAGGTGCAGCCTGGTCACCTACTGGTTTAGCATGCCACACAACCACCACGTCCACGGCTCTTTTCTGGCTCGCCCCCCCCCCCCATCCTTACTCCCCCTTCATAAAAAAGGCTGCCAAAGAAGATTGTGGTGGCTGACATTAGCTACCCTCCTTGGATCATAGTCCTCAGATTTCACAGGGAAAGGCACATAAAATGCTCTTCCATCACACACAGAAAATGTCAACTTCTGTCACAGCTTAATATATCGCAAGATCCAGCTCTAAAAATCTCAAATGTATTACTGTGCTTAAAGTCGGGTTACAGCGAGCTTTATTTTCCTGGAAACACTGATCCGATGGTTTTTGTTTGTTTTTTTAATTTTTCCTTTTTTGTTGATGAACGGATTGCTGTGCTTTCTGAAAATAAAACATACATTTTCTGCTTTTTCACTTAATTACACCTAAGGTCAAACTGTCTCCATTTGCTGTCTAAATCGCTTTTTGCTTCCATTCAGAGTGCATTGAATGCCCTGAAGTATTGATTGAATTAGACAAAGAACCTTCATGAGGAGAAAAAAGGAGAGAATGCAATCATATTCCCATTAGCACCAGGCTGGATGGGAGAGGAGCGTGCTGGCCTTTTCTTCCAGCCTTCCTTATTCAACATTAATTACTGTTCATTTCACACATTCTTTCTCTCTCTCCACTTTCCTACGCCACACACCATTCTGAGCGCCTGTCCATCAGGTTGGTTTTCACCCAACTCTTTTGAATTAAACACTGGATAAGGTATCAGTCAGTGGTGAGAGGATTATTAAGCTTTTTTTTTAACCCCCTTACTTTAATTTTGAGGGGGGAAAAGAAATTAAATTCATAAGGTTGAGATTAATTTGATGTCTGCTGTGCACATAAATCAAACGCGTCAAGAGAGTGATTTCAAAGAGCCAC
Source organism: Scomber scombrus (assembly GCF_963691925.1). Lineage (NCBI taxonomy): Eukaryota > Metazoa > Chordata > Actinopteri > Scombriformes > Scombridae > Scomber > Scomber scombrus. The sequence goes on from NC_084984.1 coordinate 7,605,892, forward strand.
TGAAGAGGACTGCGGTGAGAAATACATTTTGTTGCATGAGTGCTTACATAAGGACAGAGAGAATTGTGCCCTTTTATTCTTCCAATTCGCACCTAAAGCTTTTGTCTTTGAGCAATTGTCTGGCTGCGTTTTCATCACTGTCACATACCCTGTAAATTTCACTTCAGCCTCCCTCCTTCACATGTGTGACTCATATTCCAAATGTTGCAGCAGAAACTCTTTTCGCTTGCTGGCGTAACCTTGATGGAGTGCTGATGTGCCTCAGGTTCATTTCGCTGAGAGGGTTGAGGTGGAAACCAGCATAAACAGATATAACATAAAAAATGGTCGGGCAAATGGAAGCCTGATTTTGCCCAAAAATGCATTTCCATCAAATACGTAACTTGTTTAATGGTGCAACACTTTTGCTCTGACTAACTCTGGAGCACAATTTATTGCTTATGAATACAAAAGTAGTTTTGCTTTAAGGCCTAAAATGATAAATTATTTTCTCGGATGTTTGGAAACCTGATTTGTTTCATATTGGCTTGTGTTGTTCTATTTTTTATTTTATTTTTTTGCTTTTACCGGCATATTTTTTACCCTTTAAATGATGTTGCCACGCCTGTTATGACCTTTTACAAACAGCAGAGGGAAGTAGTGCTCACCAATATATATCTATTGTCTACCTATGTTCAACAGAATTGCTTTAAAATTGATTGAAGTTTATATTAAATTATTTATTCAATTTATTAATACTAGAACAAACAGTGAACCTGGAAGCACGGAGATCCAAGAGATCCTAGATTTTAGAATTCAGGCTGCACTTTAGATCATGTTTGCGGATTCAGCAAGGACACTAATACGCAAAGAGAAAGAAATAGTAGATAGATATTAATCCAAAAGAGAAACTTCAGATCACCCTTTCAAATCAGATCCATCTTCCATGGTATTATAAAGGTAATAGATATTTTCAGTTCTACCATGGTGCTTTGCATGATACAAATAATATACTGTGGTACAGCAACAAGGATGTACTGGGACAAAATTTCAGCCTGTCCAAACCAGACTACATACCAGCCCAGGACCACCTGTTTGTTCCTACAATTGGATAATGGATACTACTAATACACAATATTAGCACAACAGTAATGTCTCCCTCCCTGTGTATACAAAGCCCTCCAGAAGTTTCCTAAAAAACAGATTCTGGCAATGGCTGATATTTAATTTGATTATATTAAATTGTACCTTGTACAATAATTTAGCTTTTACCCGGTTTCATTATTGTTTATTAATTTACCCATTTTATTTTGTTCTCTACTGGGTGCAAAGCGTTTATGTGTTGAAGTCCATCAGGGCTGATGGTAACAATATAAAAAAAACCCAGGAATTTTCATGGTTTGTCAGATGGCCAGTACATGGCCAGAACAGCAATGTAAACGTTGTTATAGTACAATTTACGTGGTACATAGGAGGCTCTGTGCAAATGCTAACACGCCGTTTCAGTATTTAAGGATTGCCAGGTTCATCAGCCCATTAGCATTCATTTGCTAATTAGAACTAAACACACTGTATAGCTGAGGTCTGTGGGAATGTCATTACTTTTGCAGGTATTTGGTCATAAAACAAAGCGTAATGGCCTTGGTGGTGTCATCTGGGAGTCTGTATCTGTTTCTAATCTCTGTCTCTCCCCTGCAGGTGGCTAATCGCAGTAAGTCAGTGCACCTGGGCGCGGTGTCCTAAAGTTACTAAAGCCACGGCTTCAGTCACTCTATCTCTCTGATCTCCCTTCCAGACACCTGCTTTTGGTTTGGTTTGAAGCCATTTAGTTAGTTTTTTTTTGCTTTTCACACTCATACATTTACACACACAACATTAAAACATCAAATGCTACTCATTTCACTGAAATTCACACACCAAACTTTAATTAGTTATCATCTCTTTAACTTGGTTTAATTGCCACCTTAAATCTGGTTTAATTTAGTCTAATTTGGTTATGTTGTGTAATTAAGTTTTCTATTTAAAGTTGTCTCCCTTTCTGTTGAGTTAGGGTTAGGGTGACAAAAGCACAGGACAAAATTAAATCTTGACTTGTGGCACTAGATTTGTATGTATCTAAGTAAATCCACCCAGGAGTTGTTGAGATATTTCCTTTGGGACTATAGTGGTGTATACTGACCATTCACAAGATTCGCAATGCCAACATGGCTAAGAATTAAAAATATTCTTGAACTAATGGATGTTTGTCATTCAGTCATTTATTCAGTCATAAGTCAGGTAGGAAGAGTCAATGTTTGAGTGTAGGAAGTGGACCATTTCTTGTATTGTCGACTATTTAAACAAATTCCTCTGGTCTTTAGAGACTTGACCATATTGCACCTTCTGTAGCGAATTCATTTTATTCAGTCAAATACTCAACTCTCAGCTATTCCAAGTATTTGATTTCAGCGAGGTTATTTAAATCTCTCTGTCAAGATGTCAAACATATTTAAGTTGTTTTTTCTATGCTTTTCTCTAAAATGGTTTTCAGGTGTTTAAAGAATAATTTTTTTCATTCTATGTAGGCAGCAGGCAGTGATAGACTGGGGATAAAAAAAAACGTCAGCACTATCTAAATCCTCCAAATCATCCCACCTCACAATGTACAAAAATGATGTGGTTAAAAAAGACTATGGCAGCTTCAGTGAAGGATTCACAGGCAGCAGTTATCAACAACACACGTCTGTAATGGCAGATTTTGTCATATTTAGTGACTGAAATATGTTTTTCCTGACTGTTTGCAAACACCTATCTCCTGATGGACCATTCAATGTTGTTCCACATCAATTAGCGAACTAGCATCTACAACCCCCTGTCGCAGAAATTAGAGGAAGTTAACCACTTTCACAATGGATTTAATGTGTGTGTGTGCATGTTTTTTTTTAGGTTTACCTTAATTATCATCGCTTTGAGGCTTTCTATCTAGGGGATGAAACATCTGCTGTTTGGGCTTTTTTGTTCAGCTGACAATTATCCTTGTAAAGATGTTGCACACAAACATTTTTCATACTAATCCTTCTCCCCATCATCACGCATATGTCACTCCTCGGAGTCCATTGGTGCAATATTTCAATGCAATGCCAAAAAATGTCACTGATATAATGCGAGTGCGAGTTAAAAAACATTTTCTTTTAAGTAGACTATTTGGGACTATTCCAGGTTTTGAATGGCTCTGCTGATTGGTGTGACATTTTATATGGTAAACAACAGTATGATTTGCAGCTGACTTTAATGACTGCAGCAGTAAACTAAGACTGGCATAAGAAAAAAAAAAAAAAGAAAAAAAGATAGACCTGTAATCAGCAGTTGTGTGAATCAAGGTGTGACAAAAGACAGTAATCTGCCATGTATCCCAATTCCATTTCATTTTGTACAAGCAGATGACACTAGTGTATGTTATGAAACACAAACAGTTCCCAAATATTTTAATGAAGTGGTGTATTTTTGAAGTAGAGCTTTTTTGCTGATCGAGACGTACCAAACACATCACACAAAAAGACCCTAACCTGCCTTTTTTCCCAGGTGGGATTCTACTATGCTTGAACTATTGGTAGGAAGATAATTACTTTTCTTTTGTCAATTCGTCAGTGCTTTGAGAGAAGTGTGACTTTTCTTAATCAACACAGCTTATGCCCGACACAGCATGAGTTGCACCCGGCAGACGCGCTTTGAAAAAGGTTTTTACTTAAGAGCTGTTGCTGACAGCAGTGATGCTGAGTCACAGAAAACCTGGGCTGGCATATCCTATTGTATTGCATGAGGGAAAGTACTCTGATGATTACAGGATTATTCTTTGGAAACTGAAAGTGAAAGAGGGGAAACTCAGAGGCCCATTTGGAAAATTTAGCTGAGAAGATTTGTGCTTCTACACATTAAACATATTATTTGAACATAATACCTTTTCAAAAATTATCCTCTTTACTTAAAGTAGCACAAACCTAAAATGTGGTTTCTTGGATTATTTACATGAATGTACAATACGTAGATCCTGAAACTAAAGCATCTAAGCCATCATCAGTTTCAATACTTTAACTTAATGCCATCAGGAAGTTGATTTTATTCCACAGGCCATCAGATTTATGAACAGCTACAATATAAGAAATGGTCACTTTACCTTCTATATAAAGACTCATAAATGCATTTGTACTTTTGACACCTGACATTATATGTGTCTTTGCGGTGTTGTATATTGTAGGCCAGTTACAGCTAGTCCATTGCCTTTAATCCATGTGTATTTCAGCTCTTTCTGACATCATTTAAATATTTTTTTAGATTGTTGTGTAAATGAGTTGTATATATGTGCTTGTTTCCTACTGTGACACATTAAAATGTCTCCTGTGAAAAAGGCCTGTAGGAAGGTCAGCGGGTAAGACACATGTGTAATTAATAACATGAATGATGTGGCTCCTTCAGTTTAAGTGGCCTTTGAAGCCATGACACCGAGTCAACATGTACTACACTGTGGCCCTTGAACTGGTGAACCTAAATGGATTGCAGCCATTATGAATGCTATTAGTTACACCTGTGTCTTTCCTGCAGTGACAAGTCTTTCTTCCTTTGCCTGTGACATGTGCTCTGCTTGTGTTTGTACTTGAACTTGAGTTTAGTTCTTGAACTAGAGTTTTAATGCAAGATACGTGTCTCATACTCATTTATCATCATCATGATTTTCCAATAATGACCATTCATCAGGAGCAACATCAGTCTCTGTTTGTTTGTAAGCTGTGTTTGGCTCAGGCTGGCCAGTTTGTGAGTGCTTGTAAGCTCCTGTAGCCTGCTGGCAGTAGCATTCATTTCTGATTCTGGTTGGTATTTCTACTAACCAGAGGTGAGTTTTACAATCTCTCATACCTACGCTCACCGCTCAAGGAGTTTTAACACTGCATCTCTGAAGTGGTCTATTAAGCAATCGAAGCCTATATTGTGTTTGGTATTTCCACTAACTGGAGGTGAGGTTTGCAGTCATTCCCACACTCACTGCTCAAGAACTTTTAAGACTGCAACCCTAAAGTGGTCTGCTGTCTGAGCAGTCAAAGCCCATTGTGTTTGTGAAAAGGCAAAGTCAAGTAGGGAAGTTTTGTTTTTTTTTACCCCATCAATGGTTTACAAAAGACTTGAGCAACAGAAACCTTACGTTCAAGCAAGGAAAGAGCTTTAAATCATGTCTACAAATTCTTGTTGAGTCTCACCATTGCTTGTGTGGATAACCTTGTTCAGGATGTTGGAAACATGGTTAAGAAGAAGGACTGAAAAGCAGTTTTCTCAGGCTAATCTTGATGAATTGAATATCAGCACAGTGAAAAGTGCAAAGGAGCCTCTCAGATTACCAAACCTCTATGAATGGTTTGTCTGCAAAGCTGGACTGCCTAGAAAACCAGTCCAGGAAAAGCAATGTGATTATGACCTCAGGCTAAAACTGAATCATGGTCTGACAATAAGATCAAGCCTGACCACCCCTAAATTGACCCTGAACTCACCGAAATTAAGAAAGCACATCACGTGCAAGCAACCAACATATCTGAATGGTACTCACTTCTTTATCAATGAAGACTTCTCCAAAAGTGTCCAAAAAAAAGAGAAAGAAAGTAAATGCTGCCCAAACTAAAAGTTGAATGACAGAGGAAATATTGCCTATTTGAAGTATGATAAGTTGGTTGTTCAACCTCCTCGTCTTAACTAGAAATGTTCTATAGTTGATCCATATTCACATTCAAAGTTATTTGAATGAACCTCATAATTCTTTTAAAAATACTTAAGTATCATGCCAATATAATACTAATGATCAGTTTAGTAATTCAATACAAAATCAATCACATAGTAACCATTCAGGCCTTTTCTACCCTGCAGCTCGATATCTGTAGTCTCTCTTAAAACTACAATCATCTGATGGAATATTTATCAACCCTAAATTATTCATTTTCAGCTGTAGCTTTTTTCTGAAATGTGTCTCAAATCTAATATAACATGTCTTTATCTTGTGTCACAATTTAATGCTGTACATTCCTGCAGAAAGAACAAAGTAGGAGGTGGAGTCTCAATTTATGCGCTAAATAATCTTAATGTCATTGAAAAAAGGAGTTTAGTTAGATAAGACCACAGTGGGATCAGTCTTTGTTTGAAATTCCATCTTGTCTACCTTTTGATGGGAAAAGCATTGTAACTGGGTGTATTTAAAGACCACCAGCGTCTGATATTAGCACTTTTATTGATGGCCTTTACTATAACATGTGATTTCACATTAATCTTAATGTGAATTTCCATCTACGGTTGACTTTCTTGATGTACTTCCAGCAGAATAACAAGTTCATCAGTTACGCTTATTGACAACATCTTAATCAATTGTCACTGGACTTTGAAATTACTTCAGGATTATTGATGTCTGATATTTCCCTGCTTTTCAATTAATTTATACCAGAAGAAATATGCTTATCAAATGTAAAACACTGTCTATGAGAAAACAAAATACTGCAAATTTTGCAAAGAGAATATGGAGTCATTCAAGTGTTTGATTAACAGCATTTCATGGAGGGAAGTTTTCAAATTGCAAGATGTTAAAAAAGCTTATCAGACATTTGTATTGCTCTTTAATTCATGCTTTCCACTGATTACCACAAAAATATAAAAGAAAGGGTAACGTAGGATTACTGATGAATTAAACAAATATTCTTATAAAAAATAAACTATATTAAGCTATTATTCCCACCAGAGACAGAGCTAGACTCCCAGCACAGAGGGGGCGAAGCGTTCTCAAGGGGCCCTTGTCATAAAGTCAGTTTAAAATTCACAATTGTAAAATAGCTGATAAATCATATCCCACCCGATCCTATCCATAAAGACAAACTGTCACATACTTAGCTGAATCTGAAAAGGTGAAAACATCCATTATTTCTCAAGAAAAGAACAGTGACATTGTAGAAAATGTCTCTAATAATAAATCTGAAAAATTAACAGAAATCTCTATTTTTTCTGTTTTAGACATTTTTATCATCTTATGACCCCACACATTTATCAAGGTTAGCTAAATTAAGTCTGAAATTAAGCACTTATAATAGCAGCGATGTGGTCAGAAGCCAAGGCGGACAGGTCATTATAAAGAAAGACAGACAGAGCTTCTGCACGGACTCATTCTCAAATCATAGACAGTCAAAAGGTGACTGAACCACTTATAGACGCAAAACTGGGCAAAATTCACCTTAATCAAAGCCAGCTTGCCATTTCCAGTAGATCTAGTAGCACATAATATAACTTACATAAGATACAGAAGTTAGATGTTTCACTCACCAGTTGTTGTCTGTCCATTTGTGTGTTTCCACCATCGTCCACAGAATAAGATTGTAAGGTTGGCCAAGTGGTTATGGCAAAAACTGAGACAAAAATCCAGTATGCAGTCCAGGTGTCTTTATCAGTGGAAACTAGTTATTTAATTATTCAGAATGAATAACTAAATGCAAAAACTATGAAAAACAAAGAAAAATCTCAGCTTTGCACTACTCTACACCCCTTTAACTCTGGGGTACTGGCAGCTCTCCACACTGGCTTGAGACAATTGGCAAAACTCCCCCAAACTCCAGCCCCCTTCTTTTATA